>NW_025920241.1:227047-370993 GCF_902686445.1 Sciurus carolinensis | reverse complement strand
TTGAGGGTAGAACAGTGATGGACATTCCAATTTCAATTCCCCAAGGCCTCTCTGTAATTAACTACTGGTTCAAAACTGTTAGGTAAAGAAACAACAATAAAAATTATAGGATAAGGGCTAGGGTTATAACTCAGTTGTAGAGCACTTGCCTAGCATGTGTGAGGTACTGGATTGGAATCTCAGCACCACATGTAAATATATAAAATAGAGGTCAATAGAAAACTAATTTTTTAAACTGTAGGACAAAAGAGCACATACACAGTGCAAGATGCTTATAGAGAAAGTAAAGCAAGTCAACAGCAAGAATTTCAACTAAAATTTTTTTTCAGGTATATAATTTTTTTCCTTTTTTTCTTTAGATTCATTGTACACAAATGGAGTACATCTATCATTTCTCTAGTTGTACACAAAGTATAGTCATACCATTTGCATATTCATACTTGTACATAGGGTAATGATGTTTGTCTCATTCTATTATCTTTTCTTCCCCCATTCCCTGCCCATTCCTCATTTCTGTCTAAACAATTCATCCTTCTTCCATTCTACCCTTAACTCCCCATGCCTCCAGAATGTATCATCAACCACTTATCAGAGAAATCATTTGGCTTTATGGAATTGACTCATTTCACTTAACATGATATTCTCCAACTCCATCCATTTACCTGCAAATGTCATAATTTTATTATTCTTTATAGCTGAATAATATTCCCTTGTGTATATGTACCACGTTTTGTTTATCCATTTATTTATTGAAGGGCATTTAAGTTGGTTCCACAATTTATCTACTGTGAATTAAGCTGCTATAAACATTGATGTGGCTGCTTCACTGTAGTATGCTGATTTTAAGTCCTATGGGTATAGGTCAAGGAGTGGAATAGCTGGGGCAAATGGTGGTTCCAGTTTAAGTTTTCTAAGGAATCTCCATACTGATTTCCAGAGTGACTGCATCAATTTGTAACTCCACCAGCAGTGTATGAGTGTACCTCTTTCCCCACATCTTCGCCAACATCTACTGTTGCTTGTATTCTTGATAATCACCATTCTAATTGGGTGAGATGAAATCCTAGGGTACTTTTTATTTCCATTTCTCTTATTACTAGATTGTTGAACAGTTTTTTATATATATGTTGATTACTTTTAGGTCTTCTTCTGTGAAGTGTCTCTTCATTTCCTTAGCCCATTCATTGATTGGTTCATTTGTATTCTTAGTGTAAAGTTTTTTGAATTCTTTATAGATTCTGGAGATTAGTGCTCCAACAGAAGTGTGTGTGCAAAGATTTTCTTCCACTCTGTAGATTCTCTCTTCACATTGTTGATTGTTTCCTTTCATGAGGAAAAGCCTTTATTTGAATCTATCCCAATTATTGATTCCTGCTTTTATTTCTTGTACTTTGGAAGTCATGTTAAGGAAGCTTGGTACTAAGAGAATATGATGAAGATTTGGACCTACATTTACATCTATTAGGTACAGGGTCTCTGGTCTAATTCCTAGGTCCTTGATCCATTTTGAGTTGAGTTTTGTGCAGGGTGAGAAATACGGATTTAGTTACATTTTGCTGCACATGGATTTCCAGCTTTCCCAGCACCATTTGTTGAAGAAGCTGTGTTTTCTCCTTTGTATGTTTTTGGCACCTTTGTCTAGTATCAGATAACTGTATTTATTTGGGTTTGTCTTTGTGTACTCTATTCTGTACCATTGGTCTGCCTGCCTATTTTGATGCCATTACTATGCCATTTTTGTCACTATTGCTTTGTAGTGTAGTTGAAGTGTCTGGTGATACTCCCTGCTTTACTCTTTCTGCTAAGGATTGCTTTAGCTATTCTGGTATCTTATTACTCCAAATGAATTTCATGATTACTTTCTGTATTTATATGAGGAATATCATTGGGATTTTAATTGGAATTGCATTGAATTTGTATAGCACATTTGGTAGTACGGCCATTTTGACAATATTAACTTTGCCTCTCCAAGAACATGGGAGATCTTTTTATCTTCTGAGGTTTTCTTCAATTTGTTTCTTTAGTGTTTTGTAATTCTCATTGTAGAGTTCCTTCACTTCTTTTGTTAGATCAATTCCCAAGTATTTTACTTTTATTTTTAGAAGATATTGTTAATGGGGTAGTTTTTCTAATTTCTCTTTCAGAGGATTCATCACTTATGAACAAAATGCATTAGATTTATTAGTGTTTATTTTATATTGTGCTACAATACTGAATTAATGTGTGAGTTCTAAAGGTTTCTGTTGGAATTTTTCTGCTTATTTAATATAGTCATGTCATCAAATAGTGAGAGTTTGAGATCTTCTTTTCCAATTCATATCATTTTAACTTCTTTGGTCTGTCTAATTGCTCTGTCTAGAATTTCAAGGATAATGCTGAATAGAAGTGGTGAAAGAGGGCATCCTGCCTTGTTCCAATTTTTATTAGGAATGCTTTCACTTTTTCTCCATTTTGAATAATGTTGACCATCGACTTATCATAGATATTCTTTACAATGTTGAGGTATGTTTCTACTATTCCTATTTTTTTCTATTGTTTGGAGCATGTATTTTATCAAGTGACATTTCTGCATCTATTGAAATAATCTTGTGATTCTTAACTTTAAACCTGTTGATGTGTTGAGTTACATTTGTAGATTTCTGGATGTTGAACCAACCTTGCATCACTGGGATGAAACCTACTTGATCATGGTGCACTATCTTTTTAATATATTTTTGTATGCGATATGTTAAAATTTTGTTAAGAAGTTTTGCATCGATTTTTATTAGAGATATTGGTCTGAAGATTTCTTTCCTAGATGTGTCTTTGTCTGGCTTTGGTATCAGGGTGATATTAGCTTCATAGAATAAGTTTGGAATGGTTTCCTCCTCTTTTATATCATGGAATACTTTGAGAAGTATTAGAATGAGAATGAGTTTTTCTTTGAAGGTATTGTAGAAATCAACTGAGAATATATCTGGTCCTGGATTATTCTTTGTTGGTAGGTTTTTGATGAATTCTTATATTTCATTGCTTTAAATTGATGTATTTAAATTGTGTGTGTTCTCCAGATTCAGTTTAGGTGGATCATATCTCTAGAAACCTGTAAATATCTTTGAGATTTTCTGTTTTGTTGGAGTATAGATTTTCAAAGTAGTTTCTATAATTAGGTTTTGCATTTCAGTTGTGTCTGTTGTGATATTTCCTTTTACACCATAAATTTTAGTAATATGAGTTTTCTCTCTTCTTCTCTTCATAGTGTGGCTAAGGACTTATCAATTATGTTTATTTTTCAAAGAACCAACTTTTCATTTTGTCAATTTTTTGTATCTTTCATTTCAATTTCATTGATTTTAGTTCTGATTTTAATTATTTCCTGTCTTCTACTACCTTTGGTGTTGATCTGTTCTTTTTCTAGGGTTTTGAGCTATAATGTTAGATCACTTAAATGTTGACATTTTCTTCTTTTATTGAATGTGCTCCATGCAGTGAATTTTTCTCTTAGTACTGTTTTTATAGTGTCTTGTAGATTTTGAAATTTTATTCCATTGTTCTCATTTACCTCTAAGAAATTTTTAACCTCCCCCCAATGTCTTCTGTTTTCCGTGCATTATACAATAGTGTATTATTTAGTCTCCAGGTGTTGGAGTAGTTTCAGTTTTTTACTTTGTCATTGATTTCTACTTTCATTCCATTATGGTGTGATAGAGTGCAAGGTAGCATCTCTTTTTGTATTTGCTCAGAGTAGCTTTGTGTCATAACATGTGGTTCATTTTAGAGAAGGATCTATGTACTGCTGAGAAGTAAGTGTACTCACTCATTGATGGATGGAATATTATATATACATCTGTTAATTCTAAATTATTGATTGGTTTACTCATTTCAGTGTTTTTTTTGTTGTTCAATTTTTTTGGAAGATCTGGTCAATGGTAACAGTGTTGTGCTAAAGTCGCCTATTATTATTGTGTTTTGGTCTCTTTTCTTCCTGTCATTGAGAAGGATATGTTTAATGTACATGGATGTACATGTACATGGAAGCACATGCACATAAATATTTATGATTTTTATATCTTGATGATTTATGCTTCGTTAAGCAGTATGAAATGTCCTCCTTTTTCCCTTCTGACTAACTGTCTTCAAGTCTGCATTATGTGATATAAGGATGGAGAACCCTGCCTTTCTACAGAGTCCATGTACATGATATGATTTTCCCCATTTTTTCACCTTTAATCTGTGGATGTCTTTTTCTATGAGATGAGTCTCTTGAAGAAAGCATACTGTTGGGTCTTTCTTTTTAGTTCAATCTGCTAGTCTGTGTCTTTTGATTGATTAGTTTAGGCCATTAACATTCAGGGTTATTATTGAAATATGACTTGTATTCTTGGTTATTTTCACTTATTTTTTACTTATAACTTGAATTGGTTTCTCCTTAATTGGCTATTCCTTTAGGGTAGTTCCTACCTTTGCTGACTTTCATTGTTGTTTTACATTTCTTCCTCATGGAATATTTTCTTGAGAATATTCTGTAGCACAGACTTTCTATTTTTAAATTCTTTTAGCTTTTGTTTATCATATGATTTTATTTTATCATCAAATCTGAATGTAAGCTTTACTGGGGATAAGATTCTTGGTTGACATAAATTTTCTTTTAGAGCTTGAAATATGCTGTTCCATGCATTTCTTCTTTTAGAGTTGGATTGAAAAATCTGCTGAGATTCATATTGGTTTCCCCTGTAAGTAATCTTGTGCTTTTCTCTCTCAAACTTTAAAATTTTCTTTATTTTGTATTTTAGGTATTTTTATTTTAATGTTCCTTGGTGTGCCTCTGTTGTATTTTTGTATATTCTGTGTCCTTTAAACCTCTTGTATTTGATTTTTCATTTCATTCATTTGGAAAAATGTCTGCTGTTATTTCATTAAATAGGTTATTCATTCCTTTGGATTATGTCTCTTTGTCGTCCTCAATCCCAATAATTTTTAAATTTGATCGTTTCATAATATCCCATAATTTTCTTTTTTTTTCTTTCTTTTTTTTTTTTTTTTTTTGCTGTGTCTGGGATTGAACCCAGAGCCTTGTGCTTGCAAGGCAAGCAATCTACTGACTGAGCTATCTCCCCGGCCCTTATCCCATAATTTTTTGAGGTTCCATTTGTGAATCCTTACCATCTTCTCTGTTTGAAAAACCTTTTTTTCAAGATTAAATATTTTGTCTTCTTTTTATGAGGTTCTGTTTTCCAAATGATCTTGCTTTTTGGTTATGATTTCTATTGAATTTTTATTTTGGTTTATTGTTTTCTTCATTTCAAGTATTTCTGTCTGGTGTATTTTCAGAATCTATTTATTGAAATGATCTTTGACTTCCTGCAATTGCTCTTTTAACAGTTTATTGGTGCAATCATTCATTGTCTGCATTTGCTCTCTTATCTTATTGCTTACTTCTAGAATCATTTTGATTTTGTACATTCTGAACTCCCTTTCTGACTCTTCCTCTTTCATGTTGTCATTGGGTTCTATTGATATAACATCTAGGTTTGTTTGGGCCACTTTCTTCCCTTGTTTTCTCATGTTGTTCATGTATCTTCCCCTTTAGCAGTGAAAATTTGAGGTATTGCAGTTTCCCCTCTATAGACTTATAGTGTACCTGCAGATTTCTAATACCTCACCTTGAAGTGAGAGATCAATATTAGCAGTGCACCAATCAATATGTGTCCTTAACCCAAATTGTTCCTATTAAGATATTAATTGTGTTGTCTTAATAAATAGAGATGATGAGTAAAGTATTATCTATAGCAAAACCAATTGGTTTGCAATAAGGAATGCAATTTCTAATGGTGGGCAAAAGGGATGGGGAGGGATGTAGGATATAATGTTAATGAGATAAGAAGTGAGTCTATAGAGATACTGTGTTGTAGGAATATTGAAAGCAGAATTAAAAGAAATAGGTTGTTAGTATGAGAAAAGGAGAAACAGTCTCCAAGGAAACAGATATGTGAGGAAAATAGAGCAAGAAAATATTAATAAAAGTAAAAAGTAGAAATATAATGGGTCTAATATGAATAATCTTAATAATACTACTAATTAAAAAAGAATTTAGCAATAAAATTATACTGTACTGTTCAATCCTTCTATTCTTCAGGAACCTGATGCTTGAGAGGAACTTGAAAATTCAGTGTCTCATGAAGGGTGCTATCCCACAACATCCAGGTCAGGAATAATCAATGCTTGTGGGAAATAGTGACCTCCCTGTTGATAGATGATCAGCCATAATGTGGGCACTGGAGATGGTGGGTCTGATGTCATGGACTTGTGCTTGGTGCTGTAGATTCATGAGGCCCAAAAAAATTTAACATACTTTTAAAATTAAATGTTGATTGGAAATATTCAAGTGACCAGAAATCTGATTCTTGGTATTTTTCCTCCTCAAAACACTTTAACTACACTCTAGATCCATGTACTAAAAATGGAAAGATAAACTTTTTGATAGATAAAAATGTTCTCTTCAGGGACAACTGTAGAAATGAAAGAACAACTCTCAGAGCACTGTCTCATTCTGTGTGTGTGTTCTTAAAATAAGTAGTTTAGCAAGAAAATAAGTTCCAAAGAGCAGCAAAACCCCCACCTTCTTTTAAAGTTTGCTTGATCAGTGTTACAGTGCTGTGGTTCAAGTTTATTAGAATTATACAACCTGAATGCCATCCTCACTACAGAGGTCTCTGGGAGTTGCAGGATTCATAGTCACCCAGGCACCTCTAAGTATTCTGGGCAGTGTTGTGTGGTGTTCTGCCCATACATCTCTCACCACAGACGCATGTGGAAGATGTAGGCCCCCAAAGACCATGAACATTCTAGCATAGTGCTATGTTGGTGCAGCCCACACAATAGTGACTCTTTGGAGCTCTGAGACTCCAGGAATTCTCAGTATTGCAGTTCACTCTAAGGTAGCATTGACATCTGAGGTCTCAAGAACAGAAGATTATTGATTATTCAGAGTAGTACAGTTCATCCTAAGTGGATCTCACCATCAAGACCTCCAGGATCTGAATACTGCAAGCCTGCCTCTATACCTCTGAGGAGCCTGGATAGTGCAATGCAAAGCTTATACATACATCCCTCAATAGAAAGTTGTCTAGGAGCTAACAGGCCCTGTTTATTCTGGCCTTCTGCCTACAGAACCCTCACTGTGGAACCCTCTGTGAGTGGTAGGACACACAGGCACCCGAGTCCCTCAAAGAACCTTGGGTAGTGTAGTTTACTTCTCTACCTCACAGTACTCACCAATGAGAATCCCAGGAGATTCTTGTCCCTGAGGATTCTGGGCAATGTATTCAAGGGTTTTGCCTCCTGGGAGAACCATGAGAACAACAGGCCACATATTTACCTTGGTACCCTGAGAATTCTAATGGAATACAATCCTGTATCAATTCAATCCCCACTGTGGAGGACTCTGGAAACTCTAGGCTTTACTTCTAGGTTAGTCTCAGGATTATGGGTAGTGTAGCTTGACCTAAGTATGCCCAGCCCTCAATGTGGAGTTCTGTTGAAGTTGCAGGCTGAAACTCACCTCAGCAACACACTCAAGGATTTTAGATAGTATAAACCTACAGTTCTCAATGCAGAGGAGCTTGGGAACTGCTGGTACTATGTATTGTGGGTAATGTAGTCTTGTGTTTTGCCTATTCCACTCAGAGGAACCTGGTAGCTCAAGTCCTATTAGAATTATGGGTAATGCAGTTCAGTGGTTTGCTCACTCAACACAGAGGGTTCTGGAAGTCCCAGAGGACTATGGATAATGAAGGACAGTGTTCTTGCACAATTATTACAGATAATTTTGGAAGCTAGAACACCTGAGGATTGTGGGTACACAAGGTTAATGGTTTATCTGATCACCACAGAAAAGACTGAGTGTTGCAGCTCCTGAGAGTTCTAGATAATTTAATCTAGTGTTTTATGTGCACAGGCCTGCTTGGAGAAGGGCCACAGTAACTGCAAACTTTGCTTTTCCTGGTACCTTGAAGATTCCAGGTAGTGTACTCTAGCATTTCAGGTCTTATCACAGAAACATCTAGATGTTGCAGAGTATAAGCATCCCCAGGAAAATTGTGCACTAAATTTGATATTCCATTCTTGCTGTTCTCACTCCAAAGCCTCCTGGGAACAGCAGGCACCCATGGGTAACATGTAGCACAGTTTGTCATTCTGCCTGGCCATCCCTCACTGCAGAAGTCTCTATGAGTTGCAGGTCCCCAAGTGCTATTGTTAGTGCACTCTGTCAATTGGCCCAGGTCCCTCATTGCACTGGACCCTGGAAACTGTAGAACCTGAAGAACTCTGGGCAGTGCAGTCCATTATAAATTTTGCCACCCTGACCCAAGAACCTCCTAGCACCTGCTTGCTACATTCCCAACCAGTCATCCTTGAGAACCCTTGGATATGTGGTTCAGCATTTTGCTGCCCAGCAATGACAAATATGGCCCCCAGAAGCTTTGAACCATGTGCTTTCCCTGGTATGCCAAGGGTTCTGAGTAATGCAGCTCAGAATCCTGCCTTCCTCACCCTCCCCATAAAGGACTGTGGGAGCTGTAGTAGTATGTATGTCCAGGTACCCCAGGGGTTCTCAGCAGTGTAGTCTGGCATCTATTGCCACAAGTGTCACCACAGTGGCTTCTGGAAAATGTCAGATAGCCCATGCACCTGTGTGCAGACTCACCAAGAAAGCCCCAGTATCTTTTGTAAAAATGAAGGTCACATAGTTAAAGAACTCCTTCCACAATGTGATTGCATTGATACATCAAATTCTCATTGTTTCAAGTACTTTAACACTGAAAAACAAAGACCCATATAAACAGGAATAAACTTAAGCAGTGAGGTGGCACTAGACTTCCCTCAGTCCCCCATGAGGTTCCAGGGGACTCCCATGCCATTCCTGCAACATTCTGAGGTTGTGTCCCAGTGTTTGTCTTTTTAGTGTCCTGGGATTCCTCCCCTGATACACACTCAATTTATAAAAATATTATATTATGTCATCATGTTATGAGTATGAGCAGCTAAAGCCTCAACAAAGGATACTTTTGGAAAAATAAGCCCGCTAAAACATTACCTATGAAAGTAAAGAACATAGCAGAACTTCCACCTCAGCACATAGAATAGTGGATGACAGACTTTCCCTCAATCTTCCACACCTCCTCAGATGAACTTTGGTTATCTGGAAACCACAGTGACATCTTACATTTAGGTGTTAAGGAGATAAGGTCTCCAGGTGTTCCCAGTAGAGGCATCTATCTCCCTGTATGGGTATCAAGGAGAAGGAGGCTCTTGTCACTAGAGTCATGACCCCAAGGTGTCCTCACTTTTAGTTTCCTTCCCCTGTGGGCACAGGACACCCATCCCTGGCATGCAGATGATTAGAGGGAATCAGGAAAAGTGGCCCTGAGAACCACATGCTGGTCACTGTGGGCAAAACAGGACACTTAATGTTCACTGCTCAGTGGTGCCCCTATACTCCCTTGTGGCAGTTCTGATGAAGCTCTGAAATTCAAGGTTTTGATTTTCTAGGACTTGATTTTGGTAACTTGGGGATAGTAAGGACAGTAGAGTAAAACTGACATCAATACCTATGTATACCTATGACAGCATGACCAATGAGTTCCCACAATATGTACAATCAGAAAAATGAGAAATTATGTTCCATTTATGTGTGATTTATCAAAATGTATAAATGCATTCTACTTCCATGTATAAATACTTAGAACAAATTTTAAAAATTTAAAGAGAACAGCAAAAGAGTCCACCAACCCATGTTTGATGAGAAAGTATGGTGATAGCAAAAAGCAAAATCTATGGTAGAAAAGCTGAAGTTCATTGATTTATTATATATCAGCAATAATTTGTGGGAAAAATTAGAATTTGAAACTAGACTAAGAAAGAATTATAAACAATAACATTTATAATAACACCCCAAAAACTGAATAATTTAAAAAACTTATAAATTACAACTATACTTTCAGAAAACTAAGAAACACAATTGAAACAAAGCAAAGCAAAATATAATTAATTGCAGAGATATTCCTTGTTCAGTTCTCTATGTAGGATGATAGTTACTCAAATTTGATTTATAGATAGCTGCAATCACACTCAAATATCCAGTGAACTCTTTCTGAACTTAGAATAGATGGCACAGACTGCAGGAGGACCACAAATGAACTTGAACATCTTGATCCCAATGCCTATTAGAAAACTGAAGCAGTGGTCATAATGTGATGTACTGTGAACTTGACTGGGCAGGGTGGCACATGCCTGTAGTCTCAGTGGCTCAGGAAGTTGAGGTGGAAAGATTGAGAATTCAAAGTCAGACTCAGCAACAGTGAGGTTTTAAGTAACTCAGTAAGACTCTGTCTCTAAATAAAATACAAAATAAGGCTGGGGATGTGATTCAGTGGTTGAGTGCCCCTGAATTTAATCTCTGGTATGAAAAAAAAAAACACAAAAAACAAAAACAAACAAAAAATAAAATAACAACAATAAATATCCCACAGCTTGAATATAATTCTGCTCAAAACAACTGACATTGTCTGGGAAATAAAACACAGGAAGGTGTTGCTGAGCCCCTGACTGACTGCAGGAAGGGGGTGAAACCTGAGCACCTGCCAAAGGACAGGATGCCCATATCTGCTCTGGTGCTTGGTACATTCTTTTCTTTGAGGGGGAAACTGCATATTTTAGGCCAGGTACAGTAGTGAACACGTATAATTCGAGCAACATGAGAGGCTGAGGCAGGAGGATGGCAAGTTCAAGGCCAGTCTCAGTGATCTTGTCTCAAAATACAAAAGTAGAGGGTTGGGCATATAGCTCAGTGGAAAAGTGCCCCTGGACAGATACTGAAACCCCAGTACCAAAAGAAAAAAGAAGGAATGCTGTTTTCAGCAATGCAGTTTGGAGGGAATATTACTGTTTTTAGAAATTTATAGGACAGGCCTCTATTGGCAAAATCTGAAGTAGTGTGTCTGTAAACCAGGCACTGCCCTACCTCATGGTCTGCACATAGTATCATGCAATCCAGTGGCTCTTGGGGTTTACCCCTCCAGGAGGAAAGGATCAAGAGCCTAAAGTGAGGGCTGTACCACCAGGAAGCTGCCTACCTCTGCTGACATAACACTTGCACATAGACCATCCTCCAGGTACAAATTCTGGGGACTACCCCTGGGGTGGGTTGGCAAATCCTGCAAGTAAAGAAAGTCTACAACCCACTGGTGGGAACAGGAGTGTGGTCTGTGTGGCACCACACAGCCTCAAGTGGGGAGGCAGACAGAGCATTCAGCCTACCATCCTGGGCCTCTAGAATCAGGCTCAGCATGCTTGGCCTCCACTTATCTCTCTGGAAGGATCTTTCTCAACATTGATCCCAGCAGCCTCCTCCAGGCTTCCAGAGAAAAAATGATCATGGAATCCACTGACTACAAACTGTGTTCTGCCACCCCAGTTTCTCTTCACCAAGTGCCACTGAGCCAGAATCTGCTGTGCACTTCCTTCCACCACCATGAAGATGTGCAGTGCATTCTGTCATCCTCCTCTGGCAGGTGCACAGAAACATGGCCACCAGCCACTAAGGTTTCTATTTTCTCCACTCACTCTTGTTCTCTCTGAGGTAAAAGCTATCACTACCTCACACTGTCTCACCCTGTCTTTCTCTCCCTGTGAGATGTGTTTGAGAATATCTCAGAATTTGATTTACTCTTAAAGATGAGCTCTCATGACTTGGTCAGCTCTGAGTGTACATAGGTATAAGAGGAAAGGGCTGGAGAAGGCAGGTTTCTCTCTGCCTTGAACATATAAGGCAGGAAAGCCAGTTTTGATCTTGTGGGTCAGATGTAGAAACCTGACCTTAGGTGGAGATTGTGCTGGCCTCTCTCCTGCCACAACTGTGACAAGATTCCCTTGGGTCCAGCTGCCCAAGCCCTACCTGATCACCTGGTATGTGGATCTGCTCTTGCTTTTTCTACCTGCTCATTCATCAGAACTTGGAGAGCACTCTGAAAGACAGAAGCAGAGGATATCCACAGCTTGTAGTTGGGAAGCAAAGACAGGCCCACAGTCTTGGGGCAGCTGAATGGGAACAATAGAAGAAGACATCCAGGGATTTCAGGAGACTTAGTTCTTTAAACTGAAAGGTGTAACAAGAAGACAATTAAAAAGTCAGAGCCAGAACCACCAGTGTGAAGGTTCAGAACAGCAAAATGAGTAGGAACCCAAAAGCTCAGAGCAGGCAAAGGTAGGTTTTCTGTTAGAACTGAACACCTTGCTTAAGCACACCAACTTCTTTAAAAAGGTGACTTTTATTTTTTTTTCATTTCTGAAAGAAAAAATGTTTACAACTCAGAATTCTTCCCCGGCCAAATGGTTAGTCAGGTGGGAGGGTGGATTTCAGACATTTTGAAGACATTCAACAATTCATAAAATTTACCTTCTTAGTGTTTTTTTTTGGAAAGCTAATTCAGGATATTCTCTAAGAAAACAGAGGAGTCAAGATGGAAAGAACAAGATAGCCATTTGGCAAGCACTGGAGCCACCCAGAGAAGAAGGGATGAGAGGTGCAGCCATGGTGATGCCACCCAACCCAGCCCTGGGAGCTACCCCTTGCAGTGGCAACAGGAAGAGAATTCTCAGATGGTGTTCTTGAAACCCTGGGAATTGTTGTGGGTGTGATAAAAGCAGATGTAAAAAAAAAAAAAAAAAAAAACAGAAAAAAGGCATATATAAGGCAGGTGTGATGGTGTGCACCCATAATCCCAGTGGCAGGGAATGCAGATGCAGGAGAATCTTAAGTTCAAAGTCAGCCTCAACAATCTAGAGATACCTTAAGCAACTCAGCAGGACCCTGTTTCTATATAAAATATTAAAAGGGCTCGGTTGTGGCTGAGTGGTAAAAGGGCTGCCTCTGGTTTCAATATCTGGTATCAAAAAAATAAAAATAAATAAATAAAATAAAATAAAATAAAGAATAAATAAAAATGCATACAGAAACTTCATGAAAACAAAAAGGTAAAGGGAAAATATTATACATAGGATACTAAGAAATGCACTTGAATCAGACTATTCTACAAGGGAGGTCACAGACTCTATTGTATTTAATAGACAAAATGCACATGTAAATGATAACCATAAATAAAACTAGAAAAACATTTCTGCCCTGGGTTGTGTGGGTGAGTCAAAGGAATATGGCCACCTGTGAGGCATGCTCCTGGTAGGGGAGGCAGATGACTTCAGTGAGGAGCACAGGAGGGACTGATTAGAAGACCCTTTGCCCACATTCTGCACCTCAAACTAAATGCAAGGTGCTAAATTTTTTTTTATGCAGAACTTCAAGGTCTGTGCTAAGGAGACCTACCTGTAGAGCCAGGGCATCAGCTGCCATGGTGACTTCAGAAGAACTCATCACAAAGTGCAGTCCATGATGGTGGATGAGCTGCCTCTTGTAGAAACAGACTTCTTGGAGAATGCCAGTGGAAGATCCAACAGCTACAGGGCAGCCAGGGAGGGATCCAGATCATCACTGCCTTCACCCAGAGGGCAGAAACCAGGCCCAGGGCTGTTGTGAACAAGGGTGGCAGGATAGTGGTCAATTTCCCCTGGTACCTCTCACCACTCTTTAGTGGTCTGGAGGACACACCAGAGGCTTCCTCAGGCTGCAGCAGCTTCCTAGGAGAAAACTTCAGACAAGCTCAGTGTCTGTCCCACAATGAGTTGCCCTGAAGTGTGTGACACCAAGCACCCACCTCACTGCCTGGACACTCTCTTGTGGCTAAAAAGGGAAAAGTGGAGCTCCAGTGATCCAGGCACCAAGATACTAGAGGAAATGAATACTACATCCTAAAATACCTTAGCAGTTTATCTACAACTTTCTGCAAAATATTGAAAACTGAAAACATTTAGCAAGAGTCTGAGAACTCAGTGACTTGGACAGAAGCTGATTATAATGCAGTGAATTACACTGGTGACCACTCACCTCTCTGGTGCTGTTCCTGTGTTTCCAGTAAACAGATATTTGATCTTCCTGTAGCAGCCAGAGCAGCAGGCCCTGTCATCATCCCCATGTCTTTGGTAGGAGGTCATATGAACGTTCTTGAGGCCACACACCTGGATGGAGCTGGGCCTGGACATAAGCTTGTCATGGCTAGTGTCAGGAGAGATGCTAAAGTCACAAGAACACACAGAAAAGGAGAGAAGTGTACACAATGTGGTGACCAAACAAATTGGGGGCTGGCCTGGGCACCAGCTCCACACTGAATAGCCTAGGCTAGCCATACTATCCTTATACTGTTATTGGGATCATGTTTCAGGACAGTTGAGCATGGAGAAAAGTGAGATGGCTCAACAATACTGGTGAGGAGTGGGACATCTGTACCCTGCTGACTCAATGAAATAATAAACTGACCCCCAAAGGGAAATGAGTCCCAGAGACAGCTGGATCTCTTGGTGGCAGGTATATATGTTTTCTCTCAAAGACTATCATCCAGATCTCTGAAATACACATGAAACCAGGGGTTTGTAAGTCTGCTAAAAGGAGCAAGCATGGCAGCAGAGGAAGCTGCCACTTCCAGGTCCCTAATGTGGGTTCCTTGATGGTGACATCCTCCCCATTCCCTGGGGTCACATCTGTCACAGTCCAGGTGCCAGGGTCAGGGTCCAGAAAACTCATATCCATTCAAATCTTCATCTACACCTAAGGAAGGAAGGAAACTGAATAGGCATGAGGGTCCCACAGCATGAGGAGATGATACTCCCTGGCAGCCAGTGGCCTTGTGTTGTGAGGGATCTAGGAATGTCTTGGACTAGGGCCAATGGCCTCCACAATCCTGGGGTGGTCTCTGGGAACTGTGGAGGCTCAGTTTCCTCACATCCTCCTGAAAAGAAATCAGAGGAGGAAAGGCTTACTGGGCCTGCAAGTCAGCAGGCGAGTGCAGTTGTATTGATAAATAGGAGTGGCCACTGGGCAATGGACATCCTGTCTTTGTCCTTTCATCTGACTTTGAACTGATCCCTTCCTGTAATTATGAGCCCAGCAAACCCCAAACCTACAGCTTGACTCAATTCTCAGATCTATTCACTGTCTCTTCCCTCTGGCAACATGATGTCCCTGTCTCCAAACTGACTCCTGAACTCACAGTCACTGTTCCACCTGAGTCCACCCAATCAGACTGTACCTGTTACAAATCAGACCCAGGGTCAAGGAGAAGGAACCCTTGGCCACTCACCTGTCCACTGAGGTCTGTAGGTGCAGCCAGAGTTGTCAAGTCAACTGCCTGAGTGCCACAGGGGCTCAGAACTCTCCTCAGCACTTGGAAGTTCTGTGAGTTCTGGCACGGCCTGCCATGCTGACAACACATGCTTGTAAAGTATCTTTTGGTACCATTGGCAATAGGCAAAACAGATGTACATCTCCTCAGTGGTCAAGCATGTCTCTGAAGGCAAATTCTCCTGCCCAACAATACTTCTAGCTCTGAGATACAGAGATGCACAGAGCTGGCTGGGGCAACTCATGTCCACCAAGTAATTGGTGTGAGCTCTGCTAAGCTTTCCAAGGACAGCAGAGCAATAGGCCATGCAGTTCCTTACTGGAGAGAGGGCTGTGTGTTGAGCATGTGCTGGGGAGGCAGAGCTGTTTCCTGTGGACAGGACACTTGGGCCCCACTCCCAGCCAGATGTGGAACCTACCTCCCAAGCTGACCTCAACACCACCTAGCTGAACTCCAGAGCACCCAAAGGCTAGGCATGGAACATCCTCCACCCCTGGAGGGGCAGGGCCTGCAGGTGCTCCTGGCCAGAGCCATGTCTTTGTCTGGAATTATAACAGTCCTAATTTTCTAAGGCTCATCTCAGCTCTGGGAACCCCTGCAGAATAGCCAGGGTTAGAAGTGGGCACACCCTATGTGGGAAAACAACCCTTGAGTGAAGAGTTCAAGGGTACATGGCACCAGTAGCATGGGGACAGATTACTGGGGTGACAGGGGAAGGCATCCAGGAGAGAGGGACGGATAGACAAAGGTGAGGGAGCCACCTGTGGAGTGGGGGAACCTGAGGAGAGGGGCAGTCACCTGGGGGAGAGGGAGTACAGAAAGGAGTTGAGGGAGACCCTTGGGATGGGAGAAGCCACAGTGGTTAGATACTCCTTTTGCTAAGAGTAGCACCTGTGGGGTGGGAGAAGCAACCTGAGTGGAGGTGGGAAGAGCCTTTTCTGGTAGGCTGGGGAAAGTTGCCAATTGGGAGATGGGGAGCTGTCTGGTGGTCAAGCACTGGGGATATAGCTCAGTCGATAGAGTGCTTGCCTTGCAAGAACAAGGCCCTGGGTTCAGTCCCCAGCACCGCAAAAAAAAAAAAAAAAAAAATACCCGGAAGCCACGTCATTGCTCCAGGGGGAAGATGGCACCCTCAGGACTGAAGGCGGTGGTGGGGGAAAAAATTCTGAGTGGAGTCATTCGGAGTGTCAAAAAGTATGGGGAATGGAAGGTGCCCATCATGGACCACCAAAGTATGTGCATCCTGTCATCCTGCTGTAAAATGTCAGGCATCTTGACTGAGGGCATCACCATTGTTGAAGACATCAACAAACGGCGAGATCACATCCCCAGGCTGGAGGCAATTTTTTTGCTGAGCCCCACAGAGAAGTCGGTTCAGGCTCTGATCGCAGACTTCCACGGAACCCCAACCTTCACCTACAAAACGGCACACATCTTCTTCAAAGACACCTGTCCCAAGCCCCTGTTCAGTGAGCTGGGCCGCTCTCACCTGGCAAAGGTGATGAAGCTGCTGAAAGAAATCCACTTTGCCTTCCTCCCCTACGAGGCTCAAGTGTTCTCCCTGGATGTCCCCCACAGCACTTACAACCTCTACTGCCCCTTCCGGGCAGGGAAGCGATCATGGCATCTCGGAAGCTCTGGACCCAGCAAATTGCTACACTGTGTGCCACTCTGCAGGAGTACCTGGCCATCCGCTACCGCAAAGGTCCAGAAGACACAGCCCAGTTGGCCCATGCAGTCCTGGCCAAACCTTCAAGGCAGACACCCCCCGTCTGAGCGAGGGCTCTGAGAAGACCTACTCACAGCTGCTGATTGTGGACCGAGCAGCAGACCCTGTGTCCCCACTTCTACATGAGCTAACATTCCAAGCCATGGCTTATGACCTGTTGGACATCGAACAGGACACATACAGGTATGAGACCACCGGGCTGAGTGAGGCACGGGAGAAGGCCGTGCTGCTGGATGAGGACGATGACCTGTGGGTGGAGCTTCGGCACATGCACATTGCTGATGTCTCCAAGAGGGTCACGGAGCTTCTGAAGACATTCTGTGAGAGCAAGAGCCTGACCACTGACAAGGCCAACATCAAAGACCTGTCCCACATACTGAAAAAGATGCTGCAGTAACAGAAGGAGCTGAACAAGTATTCCACACACCTGCATTTAGCTGACGACTGCATGAAACACTTCAAGGGCTATGTGGAGAAACTGTGCGGTGTGGATCAGGACTTGGCCATGGGCTCTGATGCAGAGGGCGAGAAGATCAAGGATGCCATGAAGTTAATCCCTGTGCTGCTGGATGCAGCGGTGCCACCCTATGACAAGATTTGGGTCCTGTTACTCTACATCCTCCTATGGAATGGTGTGAGTGAGGAAAACCTAGCCAAGCTGATCCAATATGCCAATGTGCAGGCCTACAGCAGCTTTATCTGGAACCTTGGGCAGCTGGGGGGTACAGTCACCAATCCTGGGGACTCAGGGACTTCAATCTGGCTGGAGCAGAGGGAATGAAATGAGCACACCTATCAGCTGTCCCTCTGGACTCCGATCATCAAGGACATGATGGAGGACGTGGTGGAGGATGGCCTGGACCAAAAGCTGTAGCCCTTTGTGTCAGATCCTGCTCCCACATCCAGCTCCCAGGTTGCTGTCAGTACCCGCTTTGGTCACTGGCACAAGAAAAAGGTGGACATCGAGGCGCGGCCTAGGTCTAGGCTCATGGTGTACATCATGGGTTGTGTGGCCATGTCAAAGATGAGGGCCACCTATGAGGTGACCAGGGCCACTGAGGGCAAGTGGGAGGTACTTATCAACTCCTCACACATTCTCACCTGACCCGATTCCTGGATGACCTCAAGACACTGGACCAGAAGCTGGAGGCCATTTCCCTGCCCTGACCTGTTCCCCACCTCTGACCCCTCCTCTCCAGAGAATAAACTCTTCCCTTCTCTCTGCCAAAAAAAATTTAAATTTAAAATTTAGTTTAAATTCTGTTTTAGGTCATGGTTCTTCAGAATTTTGCCAGATTATAGGAGGGAAAAGTTAATAAAATCATAGAAAGTGAAATTTAAAATGACCTACACTTGTAAATATTAGAATATCTTACAACAATGAAACTGAAAGAGATATGATAAATTTTATTTATCTTGGTAAATGATATGTTAAATTTCTCTAAGCTGAATTTTTTTCTTTTTCTTTTTAATTTTGTTGTAAACAAAAGGGATACATTTTATTTCTCTGTACATGAAGTAGAGATATACCATTTGTGTAATCATACATTTACCTAGTGTAATAGTTTTTTATTTATTCTGTTATTTTTTATCCCCCACCCCTCCCACCACTCTTATCCCTCTATAGAGTCCCTTCTTCCTCCATTCTTTCCCCCTTTTCACCCCCTACCTGTGTTATTATCCTCTTATCAGTGAGATCATTTTCCTTTGGTTTTTTGAGATTGGCTTATTTCACTTAGCATGATATTCTCCAACTGCATCCATTTGCCTGAAAATGCCATAATTTTATTATTCTTTATAGCTGAGTAATATTCCATGGTATATGTATACAACAGTTTCTTTATCCATTCATCAACTGAGGGGCATCTAGGTTGGTTCCACAATTTGGCTATTGTGAATTAAGCAGCTATGAACATTGTTGTGGCTGTATATCTGTAGTATGCTGATTTTAAGTCCTTTGGGTATAGGCCGAGGAGTGGGATAACTGGGTCAAATGGTGGTTCCATTCCAAGCTTTCTGAGGAATCTCCACACTGCCTTCCAGAGTGACTGCACTAATTTGTAGGGCCACCAGCAATGTATGAGTGTACCTTTTTCCCCACATACTTTCCTACACTTATTGTTGCTTGTATTCTTGATAACTGCCATTCTAATTGGGGTGAGATGGAATCTTACGGTAGTTTTGATTTGCCTTTCTCTTATTACTAAAGATGTTGAACACTTTCTCATATGTTGTTGATTGCTTGTAGATCTTCTTCTGTGAAGTGTCTGCTTATATTTTAGCCCATTTGTTGACTGGGCTATTTGTATTCTTCATGAAGAGTTTTTTGAGTTCTTCATATATTCTGGAAATTAGTGCTCTATCTGAAGCATGTGTGGCAAAGATTTTCTCCCACTCTGTAGGCTCTCTCTTCATATTGCTGATTGTTTCCTTTGCTGATAGAAAGCTATTTAGTTTGAATCTATCCAAGTTACTGATTCTTGCTTTTATTTCTTGTGCTATGGGCTAAACCCCTATCTCTCACCCTGCACAGAAATCAACTCACAATGAATCAAGGGCCTTGAAATCATACCAGAGACCCTGCATCTTATAGAAGAAAAAGTAGGTCCAAATCTTCAACTCGTTGGCTTAGAATCAGACTTCCTTTCTAAACTGAAAATTTTTAGAACATCTATTTTAAGATATAATTGTAAACACTTTGTAAACTTGGTAATTCCAACCTCTTAAGACTTTAGAAAGTAAGCATGTTGGAAATAATTGATGAAATTTATAACCACAATAAATTTAATTTAGGTGTTTGATCCAAATGTATTGAATACAGAAGACTAAAAATTAAGAACATAACTTCTATAAACAGAAGCATGAGGTTGAAATTGTTTCCCAAATATTTCCAAGGCCTTCTTGGGCCTAGGTATACAACCATGTTACAACATACTCTTCTCAACACCGAAGATGAATTCCACAGGCATTCTCTGACCATGGTTATTTGCAAATATCCTGTTATAACAAATGCAGAAGTACCTATTAAATTCCATAAATAAAATATCAATAATTTTGCTTGTTTTTTTATCTTTCTAGGAATAATAAGTTAAATATGAAACACAAAATAAAACTAATGGATATGTGAGCAGCAATCCCTGTGGATTAAATGGGAGAAGGCAACATCAATTCTGTAACATTTCTTTGTCTTGGGCCAGTGCACAGTTAACTGCATGGCCACTTCTAGGTAAGAAGTGCTACATTTCTTGTATTTACTTGACTTCACCACTGTAATAAAGTCCTATGAAATAAAGGAAAGAGTCAATAAAATTTCATTGCTATAATTTTTGAACTTTTTTCTGATTTTGTTTCAACAGCTTTAAAACACACACCTAACAAAAACACTCATGCACCTTTTTTTTTCCCTATAGACCTCTGGATTAAAATCCATGAAATTTATGTGCCAACATTAGAAACTCTTCAGTCACTTATTTTGGTTTCAAGTGTGATTTTAAAAGGGTTTAAAGTACCAAACCAACTTGCCACGAAGATAATTTTAGAAATATAGACATCAAATAGAGTGGTAGGATCTCTAGGAATCTGCCTCCTCTGCATCCCTTTTCTAATGGATTGTTGCTTGTTTTAAACATTAAGCTTTTGGACCTCACAGCTTTTTTTTTTTTAATATATTAAGGCAGACCTCAGTTGTTGCTTTCATTGGATATTGTTGCCTTAAGGGGTTGTTCCATTCAAATTTTAGTCTATCTCCTAACAAGAACAGAGAAGCAGAAAAGTTAAATAACATTTTATCATAATTCACATTGTATTATTTTCATTTATGAATAATATACTAGTGTATCTAATCCATAAACTGAAATGGCAAGTGCACCAGGTTAAATACAAAAGTTCTGCTGTTTGGACTAAATCCCAATTCTGGAAGGAAATATTGTCTTAAAATAGCAGCAGCCTGAGGCTCTGGGTTCAATTCCCAGACCTCAAAAGCAAAAATAAAAAGCTGCAACCAAAGACCTATCATTCTGTCCCTATTTATGTGCATTGGCTATTATTCACTGTCACACACACAGAAGGCTCCCTGGTCTCACACCCCAGAGGCATGGTCTGAAGCCCTGTCCAATCAGGTGCACTTAGAACTGTCCAATCCTGTGTGCTGACAGTGAATTGGGGTGGGCTTTTGCTGCCTTCTCCATTTCTCCTGAGTCCACCATATTTGGCTATTTGGCTCTAGGCTTCACTTTCCTGCTTGGAGCCCCAGGTTGCTCTGTTGCAAATATTCCTAGGGAGAAGGACTGGCTCCTGAACACTGGGAAATGGTGAGTGGGCAGTGGCATCATGAAACTGGGGAAACCAGACCTGGCAGACCAGAACTCTTTGTAGTCTCTGGAGTCTGCAGGCCTGAGCCCTCCTGTGGGGCAGTGCACCCTCCATTCTACTGGCCATCCAGGTGGAGAATATTTCAGTGGCGGACACCCCTCACTGCCTTCCTTATCCTTGCAGGACATCCTCAAATACAGGTGTATGCCTGTGGTCCAGCCTCTTCCTGGATGTTGGTAATTGTTAAGGGGGGGCATTATCATAATCAAATCTCCACACAGCATTTTCCTGCAGGACAGTAGCTGTGGTCAGTAAAGACCACATTTCCTCCTGAGCTAATAATTTTCATGTTTACTTTCTTTTTCCTTTCCTTTTCTTTCTTTCCTTCTTTCTTTTCCTTTATTTTTTGTGTGAGCGTTGCTGGAAGTTGTTCCTCAGGATACTTTACTACTGAGATATATCCCTCATACTTTTTATTCTTTATTTTGAGACAGCATCTCGCTTATTTGCTGAGATTGTCTTGTTATGGTTTGATTTACCTAGACTTTTCTATTGCAATTAAGTGTATAATCTTTACATACATATGGATTCATATATGGATTTAGTTTATATTATTATTCCTTGTAGATTATTATAGTAGTGTAGTTTCATGATATACATGAATGTCATGTAATGAGAATTACTCCTTTTACTCTTATAATTAAAAAATTTCTTGACTAAAATTATATGTAATTTGTGGATGAATTTTAGAAATTTATGGTTTCTTATTTCATTAAAATTAAAGCATGTTGATTTTTTTATTATTTCATTATATTTAAACTTAATATTTGGTTTCATTTTGACATAATCACACAAGCATTGAGTATAGTTTGTGCCACTTCATTACCAAGTAATTTCTCTTTCCCTCTCCTTGGACCTTCTCCTCTTCTTCTACACTTCCATTTAGTTAGAGTTTTATACATTACTGCTTTATGCAAACATATAAAATTAGAATTTACTGTGATATATTCATATAGGTACCTAGCAATTGTACTGGGATATATTGTAGGTTAATTTAGGGGAAAATTGTCTTCCTTGTAATGATGAGTTTTAGCACATGGGATATGTAAGTGAGCATTTCATGTGCTTCTGATAGGATTCAATTTCTCATAAGTTCTACACATTTTCTTTCTAAACATGTATACATGTAAAATATCACATGCATATTGCACACATATAAAACTTAAGCATGGTGTTTTATGCTATTTCTTAAAGTGAATATAATATAACTAAAACTTTGACTGAGTCCTAGTAACCATTTTTCCCACAGATAATTATTTATCTCTTCCAAACTTTATATTCACTCAATTCATGCCCCTGGAATAGTATGGTTCAGGTTTGGATGAGTACTGTTGTCTACTTACATGTTATCATGGTCACATATGCTGTAATTTTAGTAAGTCTCTGTGATATTCAGCATCATAATATATCTTCAATAGCAAGAGTTTTCACAAATAAACTCCTCTTGAGTTTATGAGTATTCATATGTTTTATATCATCATCAATATTTAGTTTTGTCTGTGATGGAATTTTGTATTTTTAAGATATTTTTAATATTCCTTTAGATTGTGAAACTTTTATGATTATTGAAGACTTAGGTATAGATATCCCCTCTATTAATTGGCAGTTCAAGGCATTTACCTGAATTGCTTTTTTTGGTTTCTTGTTTCAGAGTTGAGAAAATACATCCAAAAGGGCAGAGAGAATTGGATTAAAAAATAAGATTTTGCATTTATTAATTAAAAATATTACAATTTTATTCCCCTGAGTTTGTATTGTAGGTATCTTTTTAAAGACTTTTTAGATGTTGATGGAAGTTTATTTTATTCATTTATTTATATGTGGTGTTGAGGATTGAACCCAGTGCCTCACACATGCTAGGTGAGTACTCCACCACTGAGCCACAAACCTAGCCCCTGTAGATATGTTTTATGTTTTATATTTGGAGATTATTTCAAATGAGATTCTAGGGCTTATCTTTTGAAATTCTAACAGTAAATATAAATAAGAAAAATCTCACTTTCCTATGGCTGCAGGAAAATGAAAATATTTCCTCAAAATCATTTGTTAAGTAAATTGCTGAATGACACATTCACAAAAACAGCTACTCCTCTTCCTTGAAGATTTTTGTAAAGTTCTTGACAGAGAATCATGCATTGTCTTATATGAATTTTGGATTTTAATGCAAAATCATAGGATAAGATTTGGCATTATTCTTGGTGTAGAGTTTTTTGAGTTTATATATTCTGGAAATTAGTGTTCTATCTGAAGTATGAGTGGCAAAGATTTTCTCCCACTCTGTAGATTCTCTCTTCACATTGCTGATAGTTTCTGTTGTTGAGAGAAAGCTATTTATCTTGAATCTATCCCAGTTATTGATTCTTGCTTTTATTTCTTGTGCTATGGGAGTCCTGTTAAGGAAGACTGGTGCTAAACCAACATGTTGAAGATTTGTACCTACATTTTCTTCTGTAAGATGCAGGGTCTCTGGTCTGATTCCGAGGTCCTTGACCCATTTTGAGTTGAGTTTTGTGCAGGGTGAGAGATAGGGTTTTAATTTCATTCTGTTGTATATGGATTACCCATTTTCCCAACACCATTTGTTGAAGAGGCTATCTTTTCTCCATTGCATATTTTTGGCACCTTTGTCTAGTATGAGAAAATTTTATTTATTTGGGTTTGTGTCCATGTCCTCTATTTTGTACCATTGATCTGCCTGTCTATTTTAGTGCAAATGCCATGCCATTTTTGTTACTATTGCATTGTAGTATACTTGAAGTTCTGGTACTGTGAAACCCTCTGCTTCACTCTTCCTGCTAAGTTTTGCTTTAGCTATTCTGGGTTTCTTATTCTTCCAGATGAATTTCATGATTGCTTGCTCTATTCCTGTAAGATACATAATTGGGATTTTTAATGGAATTGTATTGAATCTGTATAGCATTTTGATAGAATTGCCATTTGGACAATATTAGTTCTGCCTATCCAAGAACATGGGAGATCTTTCCATCTTCTAAGGTTTTCTTTAATTTTCTTTTTTAGTGTACTATAGTTCTTTGTAGAGGTCTTTCACCTCTTTTAGATTGATTCCCAAGTATTTTATTTTTTTCAAGGCTATTGTGAGTGGGGTAGTTTTCCTAAGTTCTCTTTCTGAGGATTCATCACTTATGTATAAAAATGCATTGGATTTATGAGCATTGATCTTGTAACCTGCTACTTTACTTAATCCCCTTATGAGTTCTAAAAGTTTTCTGGTGGAATGTCCTGGTTCCTCTAAATATATAATCATGTCATCAGCAAATAGGGGTAATTTGAGTTCTTCTTTTCCTATTTGTAAACCTTTAATTTCCTTGATCTGTCTAATTGCTCTGGCTAGAGTTTCAAGGACAATGTTGAATAGAAGTGGTGAAAGAGGGCATCCTTGCCTTGTTCCAGTTTTTAGGGGAAATGCTTTCAGTTTTTCACTATTTAGAATGATATTGTACCATGGGCTTAGCAGAGATGGCCTTAACAATTTTAAGGAATGTTCCCACTATCCCTATTTTTTCTAGTGTTTTGAGTATAAAGGAATGCTTTATTTTATCAAATACTTTTTCTGCATCTATCAAAATAATCATGTGATTCTTGACTTTAAGTCTGTTGATATGATGAATTACATTTATTGATATCTGAATGTTGAACCGACCTTGCATCCCTGGGATAAAACCCACTTGATCATGGTGCACTATTTTTTAATATATTTTTGTATGTGATTTGCTAAAATTTTGTTGAGAATTTTTGCATCAATGTTCATTAAGGATATTGATCTGAAATGTCCTTTCCTCGATGTGTCTCTGTCTGGTTCAGGTATCAGGGTGATATTGGCATCCTAGAATGAGTTTGGGAGGGTTCCTGTCCCAGCCCTCGGGACATCAACACAGGACGGTGAACCTAAGAGAGACGGAATGAAAGGGACAAGAGACACAGGGAGTGACAGCAAGACAGGAATTCTGATCAAGCTGCAAATTTTTATGGTTCACACAGGTATTTATGCTGAGGGAATGAGGGGTATGATGAGGTGCAGGCTGGTTGGCTGCGTTCTTCTACTGGGCTACTGATAGGGTGCAAGTTCCCGCTGGCGGGAAGGTAAAGTTCGCATCGGCAGGAAGGTGAAATCCCGGAAGAGAAGCAGGGACGGCGCCATAGGCGCCATTTTGTTAGAACTATCAGCCAGGAGCGGGGAGTGGTGCTGCTGCTTGTCGTAAAGGTCAGAACATTTTCAGAATGAGAACTTCTTCTTGGTCCCTGACAGGTTCCCTCCTCTTCTATTTTATAAAATAATTTGAGAAGTATTGGAATGAGCTCTTCTTTAAAGGTTTTGTAGAACTCAGTTCAGAACCCATCTGGTCCCAGACTTTTCTTTGTTGGTAGGCTTTTGATGACTTCTTCTATTTTATTACTTGAAATTGATCTATTTAAATTCTGTATGTCCTCCTGGTTAAGTTTAGGTAATTCATATGTATCTAGAAACCTGTTGATACCTTCGAAATTTTCTAATTCGTCAGACTATACATTTTCAAAATAGGTTCTAATCATATTTTGTATTTCAATCGTGTCTTTTGTGATATTTCCTTGTTCAATCCAAATTTTAGTAATTTGGGTTTTCTCTCTCCTTCTCTTTCTTAGTGTGGCTAAGGGTTTATCAAATTTATTTTTTCAAAGAACCAACTATTTATTTTGTCAATTTTTTTTGATTGTTCCTTTTGTTTCAATTTCGTTGATTTCAGCTCTGATTTTAATTATCTTCTGTCTTCTACTACTTTTGGTGTTGCTCTGCTCTTTTTCTAGGGCTTTGAACTGAGTGTTAAGTCATTTATTTGTTGATTTTTTTCTTCTTTTATTGAATGTGCTCCATGAAATGAATTTTTCTCTAAGTACTGCTTTCATAGTGTCCCAGAGATTTTGATATGCTGTTTCTTTGTTCTCATTTACCTCTAAGAACTTTTAAAATTTCCTTCCTGATATCTTCTGTTTTCCATTCATCATACAATAGTGTATTATTTAATCTCCAGGTTTTGGAGGTGTTTCTGTATTTACTCTGTCATTTATTTCTAATTTCAATCCATTATGATCTGATAGAATACAAGATATTATCACCATCTTCCTGTATTTGCTAACAGTAGCTTTGTGGCATAATATATGGTGTATTTTAGAGAAGAATCCATGTGCTGCTGAGAAGAAAGTTTATTTGCTTTTTGTTGAATGGTATATTCTATATGTGTCCATTAAGTCTAAATTATTGATTGTGTTATACAGATCTATGGTTCCTTTGTTCAATTTTTGTTTGGAGGAGCTGTCCAGTGTTGAGAGAGGTGTGTTAAAATCACCTAGTATTATTGCATTGTGGTCTATTTGATTTCTGAAATTGAGAAGGATTTGTTTGATGTATACGGATGAGTTATCATTTGGGGCATAGATATTTATGATTGTTATGTTTTGCTGATTTATGCTTCCCTTAAGCAGTATGAAATGTCCTTCTTTATCCCTTCTGACTAATTTTGGCTTGAAGCCCACATTGTCTGATATGAGGATGGATACTCCTGCTTTTTTGCTGTGTCCATGTGCATGGTATGTTTTTCACCATCCTTTCAGCTTTAGTCAGTGGATATCTCTTTCTATGAAATGAGTCTCTTGCAGGCAGCAAATTGTTGGATATTTATTTTTAATCCAGTCTGCCATCTATGTATTTTGGTTGATGATTTCAGGCCATTAACATTCAGGGTTATTATTGAGATATGATTTGTATTCCCAGTCATTTGATCCATTTTTTTATACGATTTTGTTTCTCCTTTATTTGGCTGTTCCTTTAGGGTAGTTCCTCCATTTGCTGATTTACATCATTGTTTTTTATCTCTTGCTCATGAAATAATTTGCTGAGTATGTTCTATAATGTCAGCTTTCTTTTTGTAAATTATTTTAGCTTTTGTTTATAATGGAAGGATTTTATTTCATTGTCAAATCTGAAGGTAAGTTTTGCTGGGTATAAGATTCTTGGTTGGCATCCGTTTTCTTTCAGGGCTTGAAAAATGTTGTTCCAGGCCCTTCTAGCTTTTAGGGTCTGGATTGAAAAATCTGCTGATATTCGTTTGGTTTCCCCCTGAATGTAATTTGATTCTTTTCTCTCGCAGCCTTTAAAATTCTGTCTTTATTTTGTATGTTAGGTATTTTCATTATAGTGTGACTTGGTGTGGGTCTGTTGTAATTTTGTGTATTTGGAATTCTATAAACCTCTTGAACTTGATTTTCCATTTTATTCTTCATATTTGGGAAATTTTCTGATATTATTTTATTGAATAGATTGTTCATTCCTTTGGTTTGTTTCTCTAAGTCTTCCTCAATCCTGATAATTCTTAAGTTTGATCTTTTCATGATGTCCCATAATTATTGTAGATTCTTTTCATGATTTCTTACCTATTTGGTCAATTTTGTTTTCAAGATTAAATATTTTTTCTTCAATATCTGAGGTTCTTTCTTCCAGATGTTCTGTTTTATTGGTTATGATTTCTATGGAGTTTTTAATTTGGTTTATTGTTTCTTTAATTTCAAGGATTTCTGTTTCTTTTTTTCAATATCTCTAAATCTTTATTGAAATGATAATTTGCTTCCTGTATTTGCTCTTTTAACTGTTGATTGGTTCAACCATTCAATGCCTGCAATTGCTTTTACATCTCCTCATTTGTTTCCCTGATTGTTTTAATTATGTACATTCTGCACTCACTTTCCGACATTTCTTCTACCATGCTGTTATTGGATTTTATTGCTATACCATCTAGGTTTGTTTGGGACATTTTCTTCCCTTGTTTTTTCATATTGCTCTGGTATCTACCCCTCTAGTAGTGAAACTCTGGGATATTGCAGATTTCATACATTGACTAATATCGCCTCTATAGATTTCCAATAACTCACCTCTTAGCCTTCAGTAGCCTGAAGTCTTGGAGAAACTTGATAATGTGGTGCTCCACTAGGAAGCTGGCCCTCTAGGGGTTGTGACTTTCAGGTGGGGAATATTCCCTCTCAGTGGGCAGAGGTTCCTCCACTTGTTGACTAATGGTCAGCCAAACTATGACTAGTCTGCAGACTGGGGCATGTCTGATCTGGGCCTTTGTCTCTGGTTCTACTGCCCTGGTCAGAAGGCCTCCCCCAGCATGGAAGACTTACCCAGTGGGGAAGTTTCGCTGGGCAGCTCTCCTCTGAGAAGTTCCCTTTGGTCCAGAACTACCACCTGGAATGGAAGCCCTCCTCTGCTATGTCCTCTGGGGACTGGAGCTATTGCCTGGGCCTCAGACCCTCACTCTGCATCAAAGCCTCTTACTTTGTGGCCCTCCTCTGCAATACTTCCGGTTGACTGGGTTCTCAGCTCCAGCAGCATAGTCTCACTGGGCCACTCTTCTCCATGAAGTTACCTGTGTTTTGGGACTACTGCCCCATCCAGGGAGCCCGACCAGTGGGAGAGATTTACCTGGTGGCTCTGGGTTGGTCCCAAGTCTCTCAATACCTCCTCTTCTTGTCTCCTGGGTCTTGTCAAAGGTCCTCTAGCCTCCTGCAGGTATCTCTGGAAGGGAGATGCCCTTCCAATGATGATGGCCATGCCCCCAGAAATAATTAAAAATGCCTGCTCCAGACTATAAAGTAGCTTCTGGCTAACTCCATGATGTAGGTGGGCTGGCTCATCTTCTAATTGGTCCACAACATTGACAGAACTCGGCATGGTGGTCTGGTGGGGTCACTCAGTGATGGTGTCTGTATTCAGCCTAATGGTTGGGCGGGTTGGCTGCCCACTGCCTAGCTCTGCAAGGCAGGTGGGTTGGGTTCCCACCTGCTACCTCTGTGATGCAGGCAGCCTGACTCACCCACCAGCTCACTCTGCATCTGCAACTGACCAGTGATCGTGCCGGACCTCAGTGCAGGGGTCAGGCCCTATTATATATTTTAAGTCTGTTGCTCATAAGTGCATTTTATCAACTCTACTAAATGCTTTATTTAAAACTAGGCTTATTAGTGTTTTAATGAGCAATAAATTCTGAAGTTACCAATCTTGCAATGTGTTAGTTGAATCGTACCTTTCTCTTTTTGAACTCTTAAATTTGTGTCCATGTAGTGTTTTTAAATGGCAACAGTAATAAGCAAGAAGCATTTTAAGGACTGATATTATGTACTACAAAATAATGCTTTTTATTGCTGCCTTATCTATCTATACACACTGCATTCCTGTGTTAATTGTACTAACTGTAATCCCTGAAGTCAAAGAAATGGCTCAGTAACATAACCACAGTGATTGCACATACTAAACAGTGAATATTGATCAGATGAGTAGATAAGTATTAAATAAAATAGCATATGACTTCTGGAAAGTTGATGTTGGATAAAGTACACTGGACTGAAGGCTTCAGTCTCAAACCTGAAATAGTGGCTTTGTGACCTTGGGCAAGTCAGATAACTATCCTCAACAAAGCTGAGATAATGAGATACCTCAGATGAAGGTAGTAGTAGCTGCCCTCCTCTCTTCTTGGAGTTCTGACTGCAACTATTTATTTGAATAAAATCATAGGTGGGAAAACATACTTTCACCTGTAAAGTAAACATCGTGTGGTGACATTATTATTTCCATGACCACCTCTGCTAATTACACTCTAATTAGGCACATAAACTTACATTAATAATCAGAGTCACCTGTTCCTTATCTCTTTCATAATTGTTTTTAGGTAGATTTTGCAAAATAAAATTTCAGTCTTTGCTTAGTGCTGCCTACCCCTGCAGATTGTTAGGAGATGTGACCCATCCACCCTCCCATTCCCTCTCCTACAGTGACAATGTTCTTGGGACACTCAAGCCATTCTAATATTGGCTGGGTAATTAGGGAGGTATCACAACTGTGAATCTCATGTGCAGTTTATTATCCAGTCAAATATGAATGATTTTATCAGTTTCCTTGTTGGAATTTCAATGTCAGATAAAGGTCATTTCATCATTTGTTCACTCACTCATTTAAGAAGTAGCTAATTTTGCTCATATAATCTATTAAACTTAACTCTTCAAGCTCCAAGTTTCCTAAAAGACAAGTGTGTTTTGATCCTAGCCAGGAATATGTTGTAACAGGTAGTTGGGAAGATTTTGCAAGGCTATGTAATTGGATCCATGCCTAGGCATGGCCCTGAAGCACAACTTCTGAAAATACTTCAGGATGCCTATCACATCTAAGGAAGAGCTAAGGATCACTGGGATTCAGTTTGCACTGGCACTTAAAGAGTGTTTATCGGTTTCACGATGGCGGACTAGAGGGCGGCTGCATTTCATGTTGCTCTAGGATGCAGGATTCAAAAGAGGCGATAGTGAGAGACTTGGGACCAACTCAAAGCCGCCAGGTGAGTCTCTCCCATTGGGGAGGTGTCCCGGATGGGGCAGTAGCCCCAGAACACAGGGAACTTTGTGAAGTAGAGTTGCTCGGTGAGATGCCCCTCCCCCCACAGGAGCGGTAAACGGACAACTGGGATCATGTTAGAGGAGGCGGCTCAGCACAGCGCTTGGACTCGGAGCAACCACTGGGGCTCCGGGTGGCTGCCTGAGGAGGAGCTGCGTGGTGAGCTGTTTGGACTCAGAACAACTGCTTCTGAACACCGGGGGGTTGCCCGGAGGAAGAGGAGAAGCACAGCGGGTCGCTTGGTCTAGGAGTGACTGCATCAGAGCCACAGGTGGTTGCCAGGGGAGAAGCTGCGTGGTGAGCTGTTTGGACTCAAAGCGACCACTCCTGAACACCCAGGGGGTTACCCCGAGGAGGAGGAGGAACAGGGTGGGTCACTTGGACTCGGAGTGACTGCCTAGGGCTATGGGCAGTTGGCGGGATGAGGAGACGCGAAGTGAGTTGCGTGGACTCCTAGTGACTGCTAGGAAACCGGGCGGCTGCCGGAGGAGGAGGTGTGTGGTGGGTCTCTGGGTCTCGGAGCTGTTGTATGGGGCTCCAGGTGGCGGCTCAGAGGAGGGGTCGCATAGCCAGGCGATTAGGTGCAGAGCAGGGTCCCAGGAGCTAGGTGGCTTCTTGCTGGAAGAGCCGCACAGAGAGAAGCCTAGGGGTGGAGTGAAGTTTCCAGGACTGTGGGCAGATTCTCTGAGGAGAAGCAGCCTAAGGAGACTCATCTGTGAAGGGTGAGGCTCCCAGGCCCAAGAGGTAGGTCCAGGCCCCTGGGAACGTTGCAGAGGAAGACAGCCCAGCCCAGGTGGTAGTTGTAGATTGAGGGGAACCTCTAGGAGGGGAACTGACCAGCAAGACCTCCCCACTGGGTGAGTCTTCCCTGCCGGGTGAGGTTTTCCCACAAGGATGGTAAAACCAGAGACACAGGCATAAACAGGCCTTGCCTCAGCCTGCAGCCTAGTTCCCCTTTGGATGACCATTGGTCAACAAGTGGAGGCACCTCTGCCCACTATCAGGGAATATACCCCACCTGAGGGTCACCATCCCTAGAGAGGCAGCTTCCTTGTGGAGCACCACATTATCAACTTCCTCCAAGTCTGCAGGCTACTGAAGGATAAGAGGGGATATACTAACAATCTTCAGGGACATTATAAGTCAATAGAGGAAATCTGCAATATCTTAAGGACCCACTGATTCCTGAACAATATGAGAAAACAAGGAAAGAAAATGCCTCAAACAAATCTAGATGTTACATCAATAAAATCCAACAACAGCATGGCAGAAGAAAAGATAGAAAGGGAGTTCAGAATGTACATAATTAAAATGATCAGGGAAGCAAACGATGAAATGAAAGAGCAAATGCAGGCATTGAATGATGAGATGAAAGAGCAAATGCAGGCATTGAATGATAGCACCAATCGACAGTTAAAAGAGCAAATACAGGAAGCAAAAGTTTATTTCAATAAAGAGTTAGAGATATTGAAAAAAAACCAAACAGAAATCCTTGAAATGAAGGAAACAATAAATCAAATTAAGAACTCCATAGAAAGCTCAACCAATAGGATAGAACAGCTGGAAGACAGAACCTCAGATATTGAAGACAAAATATTTAACCTTGAAAACAAAGTTGAACAAACAGAGAAGATGGTAAGAAATCATGAACAGAAAATCTCCAAGAACTATGGGATATCATGAAAAGGCCAAATTTGAGAATTATTGGGATTCAGGAAGGCTTAGAGAAACAAACCAAAGGAATGAACAATCTATTCAATGAAATAATATCAGAAAATTTTCCAAATCTGAAGAATGAAATGGAAAATCAAGTTCAAGAGGCTTATAGGACTCCAAATACACAAAATTACATCAGACCCACACCAAGGCACATTATAATGAAAATACCGAACATACAAAATAAAGACAGAATTTTAAAGGCTGTGAGAGAAAAGAACCAAATTACATTCAGGGGGAAACCAATACGGATATCAGCAGATTTTTCAATCCAGACCCTAAAAGCTAGAAGGGCCTGGAACAACATTTTTCAAGCTCTGAAAGAAACTGGATGCCAACCAAGAATCTTATACCCAGCAAAACTTACCTTCAAATTGATGATGAAATAAAATCATTCCATGATAAACAAGAGCTAAAATAATTTACAAAAAGAAAGCCAGCATTACAGAACATTCTCAGCAAAATATTCCATGAGGAAGAGATAAAACACAAAGATGCAAATCAGCAAAGGGAGGAATTATCCTAAAGGAACTGTCAAATAAAGGAGGAACCAAGTTGTGTCAAAAAAATAAATAAATAAAATTTAATAAATGAACCAAATGACTGGGAATACAAATCATATCTCAATAATAACCCTGAATGTTAATTGCCTGAACTCATCAATCAAAAGACATAGACTGGCAGATTGGATTAAAAAGAAAGATCCAACAATATGTTGCCTGCAAGAGACTCACCTCATAGAAAGAGATACCCATAGACTAAAGGTGAAAGGATGGGGAAAAACATACCATGCACATGGACTCAGCAAAAAAACTGGAGTATCCATCCTCATTTCAGATAATGTGGACTTCAAGCCAAAGTTAGTCAGAAGGGATAAAGAAGGACATTTCATACTGCTTAAGGGAAGCATAAATCAGCAAGATATAACAATCATAAACATCTATGCCCCAAACAGTGGCTCATCCATGTATGTCAAACAAATCCTCTCAATTTTAGAAACCAAATAGACCGTAACACAATAATACTAGGTGATTTTAACACACCTCTCTCACCACTGGACAGATCTTCCAAACAAAAATTGAACAAAGAAACCATAGATCTCAATAACACAATCAATAATTTAGACTTAACAGACATTTATAGAATATACCATCCAACCAAGAGCGAATACACTTTCTTCTCAGCAGCACATGGATCCTTCTCTATAATAGACCATATATTATGCCACAAAGCTAATGTCAGCAAATACAAGAAGATAGAGACACTACCTTGCATTCTATCAGATCATAATGGATTGAAGTTAGAAATAAATGAAAGAGTAAAACACAGAAACTACTCCAACACCTGAAGATTAAACAATATGCTATTATATGATGAATGGATAAGAGAAGATATTAGGAAGAAAATTAAAAAATTCTTAGAGGCAAATGAGAACAAAGAAACATCATATCAAAATCTCTGGGACGCTATGAAAGCAGTACTTAGAGGAAAATTTATTTCATGGAGCGCATTTAATAAAAGAAGTAAAACTCAACAAATGAACAACCTAACACTACAGCTCAAAGCCCTAGAAAAAGAAGAGCAGACCAAGATCAAAAGTAGTAGAAGACAGGAAATAGTTAAACTCAGAGCTGAAATCAATGAAATTGAAATAAAAGAAACAATACAAAAAATTGACAAAATAAATAGTTGGTTCTTCGCAAAAATAAACAAAATTGATAAACCTTTAGCCACACTAACAAAGAGAAGATGAGAGAAAACCCAGATTACTAAAATTCAGAATGAACAAGGAAATATCACAACAGACACGACTGAAATACAAAACATAATTAGAAGCTATTTTGAAAATCTATACTCCAACAAAATAGAATACTTTGAAGACATCAACAGGTTTCTAGAGACATATGAATTGCCTAAACTGAACGAGGGAGGACATACACAATTTAAGTAGACCAATTTCAAGTAATGAAATAGATGAAGTCATCAAAAGCCTACCGACAAAGAAAAGTCCAGGACCAGATGGGTTTTCAGCCGAGTTCTACAAAACCTTTAAAGAAGAGCTCACTCCAATACTTCTCAAAGTATTCCATAAAATAGAAGAGTAGGGAACCCTCCCAAACTTGTTCTATGAAGCCAATATTACCCTGATACCTAAACCAGACAGAGACACATCGAGGAAAGAAAATTTCAGACCAATATCCTTAATGAACATCGACACAAAAATTCTCAACAAAATTTTAGCAAATCGCATACAAAAACATATTAAAAAGATAGTGCACCATGATCAAGTGGATGCAAGGTTGGTTCAACATCAGGAAATCAATAAATGTAATTCACCATATCAATAGACTTAAAGTCAAGAATCACATGATTATTTCAATAGATGCAGAAAAAGCATTTGATAAAATACAGCACCCCTTCATGCTCAAAACACTAGAAAAAATAAGGATAGTGGGAACATTCCTTAACATTGTAAAGGCCATCTATGCTAAGCCCATGGCTAATATCATTCTAAATGGTGAAAAACTGAAACCATTCCCACTTAAAACTGGAACAAGGCAGGGATGCCCTCTTTCCACCACTTCTTTTCAATATCGTCCTTGAAACTCTAGCCAGAGAAATTAGACAGACCAAAGAAATTAAAGGGATATGAATAAGAAAAGAAGAACTCAAACTATACCTGTTTGCTGATGATATGATTATATACTTAGAGGAACCAGGACATTCCACCAGAAAACTTTTAGATCTCATAAGTGAATTCAGTAAAGTAGTGGGATATAAGATCAATGCACATAAATCTAAGGCATTTTTATACATAAGTGATGAATCTTCAGAAAGAGAAAATAGGAAAACTACCCCATTCACAATAGCATCGAAAAAAATAAAATACTTGGGAATCAATCTCACAAAAGAAGTGAAAGACCTCTACAGTGAGAACTACAGAACACTAAAGAAAGAAATTAAAGAAAACCTCAGAATATGGAAAGATCTCCCATGTTCTTGGATAGGAAGAATTAATATTGTCAAAATGGCCATACTACCAAAAGTGCTATACAGATTCAATGCAATTCCAATTAAAATACCAATGATGTACCTTACAGAAATAGAGCAAGCAATTATGAAATTCATCTGGAAGAATAAAAAACCCAGAATATCTAAAGCAATCCTTGGCAGAAAGAGTGAAGCAGGGGGTATCGCAATACCCGATTTTCAACTCTACTACAAAGCAGTAGTAACAAAAACAGCATGGTATTGGTACCAAAATAGAAAGGTGGATCAATGGTACAGAATAGAGGACACGGACACAAACCCAAATAAATACAATTTTCTCATACTAGACAAAGGGTCCAAAAATATGCATTGGAGAAAAGATAGCCTCTTCAACAAATGGTGCTGAGAGAATTGGAAATCCATATGCAACACAATGAAACTAAACCCCTATCTCTCACCATGCACGAAACTAAACTCAAAATGGATTAAGGACCTCAGAATCAGGTCAGAGACAGTGCGTCTTATAGAAGAAAAAGTAGGTCCAGAGCTTCAACATGTCGGCTTAGGACCAGACTTCCTCAACAGGACTCCCATAGCACAAGAAATAAAAGCAAGAATCAATAACTGGAATAGATTAAAACTAAAAAGCTTTCTCTCAGCAAAGGAAACTATCAGCAATGTGAAGAGAGAGCCTACTGAGTGGGAGAAAATCTTTGCCAATCATACTTCAGATAGAGCACTAATCTCCAGAATCTATAAAGAACTCAAAAAACTCTACACAAAGAATGCAAATAATCATTCGACAAATGGGCTAAGGAAATGAATAGACACTTCACAGAGGAAGATCTACAAGCAATCAACAAACATATGGAAAAATGTTCAACATCTCTAGTAATATGAGAAATGCAAATCAAAACCACCCTAAGATTCCATCTCACCCCAATTAGAATGGCGATTATCAAGAATACAAGCAACAACAGGTGTTGGCGAGGATGTGGGGAGAAAGGTACACTCATACATTGCTGGTGGGGTTGCAAATTAGTGCAGCCACTCTGGAAAGCAGTGTGGAGACTCCTTAGAAAACTTGGAATGGAACCACCATTTGACCCAGCTATCCCACTCCTTGGCCTATACCCAAAGGACTTAAAATCAGCATATTACAGAGATACAGCCACATCAATGTTCATAGCTGCTCAGTTCACAATAGCCAGATTGTGGAACGAAGCTAGATGTCCTTCAATTGATGAATGGATAAAGAAACTATGGTATATATATACAATGGAATATTACTCAGCCATAAAGAATGATAAAATTATGGCATTTGCAGACAAATGGATGGAATTGGAAAGTATCATGCTAAGTGAGATAAGCCAATCTTAAAAAAACAAAGGATGAATGATATCGCTAATAAGTGGATGATGACACATAATGGAGGGTGGGAGGGGTTAGTGTTAGGGTTAGAGTTAGGGTTAGGGAGGGGGACAAGAATTGAGGAAGGAAGGACTGTATAGAGGGAAAAGAGGGGTGGGAGGGGTGGGGGGGAAGGGAAAAAATAACTAAATGAATCAAACAGCATTACTCTATGTAAATTTATGATTACACAAATGGTATGCCTTTACGCCATGTACAGACAGAGAAACAACATGTATCCCATTTGTTTACAATAAAATAATTAAAAGAAAGAGTGTTTATCATGGTGATCTGATTATATCTCTTCTTATTCCAGGTGTTCAGGGAGAAATATTGGCCACCAAAGTTTCATTCTCATACATAAAGAATGATAGGAGAGGCTATTCTCTTATCCCTGGAAAAGGAATCCCAGAGAAGAGGTCTACTTGGAGCTCAAATTGATATGTGTCTCATGACAGGGCATTGGAACTGTTCATGGTAAGGTGTGCCAGAAGCTTATAGACTGGAAAAAGAAATCATTTTGTCATGGGCAGGATCAGGTGTGTTAAGGAGATAAAGGTAGGGCACTCAGGTTGAATGCAACAGCTGATATATTTGACCACTGAGTTACAGGATGGGTGCCCACTGATGTAGAGACCTTGGAAGTGCATGAGCACATTACTGTTTCAGAGTGAATGGAAGTGTGTTGGATATGAATAAGTATGGAGAGAATACTGGGTTAGAGTGAGAAAAGTGGTCTTGAGACCGAGTGGTCCTCCTCAATCTTTTTTCTGGTTTTAGAAAATCCTATCTTAATGTTTTTGGGATTCTATTTTTCACATGTAAAGTGAGTACACAGTATTGTGACTGTCTAGCATGAACATATCTTATCTTTTAATTATTTTTAAATTTTTACTGACTCCATTTTGATTTATTGTACACAAATGAGGTATAACTTTTTGTTTCTATGGTTGTGCACGATGTAGATTCATACCATTTGTTTCATCATACATGAACATATGACAATGATGTCTGTCTCATTCCACCAATTTTCATAACCCCCTCCTCCCTCTCATTTCTCTCAACATAATCTAAAGTTCCTCCATTTGTCTCTCACCCCTCATCCCTCCACCCCCATTATATGTCATCATCCACTAATCAGAGAAAACATTTGGCCTTTGTTTTTTTGGGAGTGCTTAATTCACATAGCATGATATTCTCCAACTCCATCCATTTATCTGCAAATACCATAATATTATTTTTCTTTATGGTTGAATAAGATAGGCAGCCCATTGAAATGATGTGGAGTCAACCGGTTTTCTTACTAGTCTGCAGGACCTCTCTCATTCTTCATGGCATACTATGAAGGAAAACAGAGGAAGTCTTCTCAAACAGATGTTGTGGATAACTGGGGAGGGAAAGAAAATGACTAGATCAATTAAAGCCAAATTACATATTAAAGGTGGATCTTGGGATAAACCTCAACCACTGAATTGTAACTTTCTGGTCATTTTTGTGAATGCTTGTGACACAGTTCATCTCCCTTTGCCACAAGAGTGGCAATGTGGCAGAAGGCACTTTGTGTCAGGTCTCAGGTGTTGTGATGCCATTTGCAGCCAGGTTTCAGTGCAGACTTCTAAGTTCTAGGAAGTTGTTTTCTCCCTTTGTGAAGTTCAGGGATAGTGAGCTGGACTCCCCACCACATAGAACTTCTATATGTATGCATAATTATCAAGTACTGGCAGAAATCTGGGAGTCTTTTTGGGAATTACCAAATTTTTTATCTGGGAAATCATGTCTCATGAGGGTTCATGCTTTGCTATAATCAGAGTGACCAAAGCCTAGCTAGGTCTAATGGTTTGAGTATTTGCTTCAAAGATGGTCCCTAGGATCCAGGCTATATTCAGTGTGTAATTCTCACCTCCATAGTAGGCTCTGCAGATTAAAAGATCAATAAAATGAAATCAGTCTTTAGGTCTTGTGGTCTAGTTAGCGGGCTATAGCTGCCTCACAGCAGTTCATCTCGTGTACTTTTTTTTTAAATAACAGCTTTATTGAGGTGTGATATTCCCAATATGAATTTGACTTGTGAAGTGTTCTTCTCCAGTTCTCGATCATTAGCACATCCACACTGTTGTGCATGTACACCACTGCCTATTAGAAATTTTCCTTTACTCTGAAAGAAAACCCTGTTTCCATTTGTAGTCATTCTCATTTATAAGTCTTCTCTAGCTCCAGAAATTATAAGACTTTGTCTCAATGATTTGTTCATTCTGAACATTTAACACAGACGTAATATTCAGTGCATGGCCTTTTGGCAACATCCATGGCCTTAAATCAGCTCTCTCTTTCTTTCCTCTTGCCTTTTGCTGGTCATCATTATACTTCACTGAGTCATTTCGTTGGTCCATTTTCTGGCCTGAGTTATTCGGAGTAAAGAAAAGGCACTCCCTCCTTCAACAGGTATTTGTCAGATTCCTCCTTTATGTCACATTCCACGGGTTCCTGTTCTTACTAAATTCAGTCTGATAAAGGTACAATGTGAAACATGAACAAAACAAACACACATATGTAATCAAATAATCAGAGAAACCCTGCCCAAGGATAAAATATTTATACCAAAATTTGAAAGAAGACCCAGTGACACAAAGAGTTGGGACTTAACATTGGGCAAACCATTTGGAGCTAAGGTTGTCAGGAGTCTGTTGAGTTCCAAGGTCTGAAAGGAAGTCAGAGTGACTGCATTGCTATTAGGAGGGTGTCCCAGGTGAGAAGAGCAAGGCCCTAGTCACCTGAATCTTTTTGGTGAGAAACAGGTTTGGATTCTTGCAGGTGGAGTGCTATTATCTGATTTGGTTTAACAAAATCTGGCTGCTGTTTCAATAATGAAATGCAAGGGTCAATTTGGAAGATAATTCTTGGAAAGTTTCTGCATATGTCCTGTCCATTGGCACTGGCAGCCTTGGTTAAGAGTGTAGAAGAAATGAACTAGATTGCACACATCAAAAAGCTTTGTCAGAATGAGAATGAACAGATCTTAAAGAGTGTATAGTGGAGTCAGGGCCTGATTTGAGCTCTTTGGTATGCATTTCTCTAAAGTTAAGAAATCTGGATTCAAATGGTTTTGAGACACATATGAAAACCCTAGGCAGAAAGATTAACTGGACATTTACATATACACAAGTCTAGAGCTCGCAGGAAAGCTGGGATTTGATAAGCAAATGTGGGATTCATCAGTGTGGAGGAAGTACTTGAAACCATGTTAGTGCAAAAGCCCTTCAAAGGGAAGATTCTAGAAAGAAGAGATGCAAGCTACAATAATCTATATTCATAAGACAGAGATAAGATGCCACAAGGGTCCAGCCTGGGGAGAAGGTATCAGGGGAGCATGGTGGCATGCACCCACCAGGAAGTATACTTTTCAGCAATTCCTGCTTTGTTGAGGAGACTTGAGTCAATAGGAAGTGAATTCAGTATAAAAAAATGAATAAGAAATCAGCAAAGCAGAGGCAGATTTTGGGAGGCATGAGAAAGAAAAATGAGAAGAAGAGAGCAGGGTACTGGGGAGCCTGTCTTTATAGCATTCAATATCTTTGGGTAAAATCTGAACATAAGAGACTCAGCTCCACAACCTGGTTGAGAAAATGTCTAGCTCTACCCTCAGTGAAGTTATAAATTGAAAAGCCCCCTGGGGAAAAATATTCTGTGGACAGATTAGAACGTTAAAAGTAGACAATGATTGAAGCACTACTTCATGCTTCACCCAGAATAATTTTTCATATCTTAATGCTTGGTTCTACTGCTTGCTGATGGTATTGCACTGTTTTACCTTGGAAGGTTATAAGAGAGGAGGTATCTTTAGAATTTTCTTAGCTTTTGAGACCATGGATCTTTCTTTCTTCAGTCTAAACTTGCCCATTATTAGAAGAGACAAATTATTTTATCTGAGAGATAATTTATGTCCTTTTGTGATATACACAATGTGTATATTTTATAGCTGTGTTTTATAACTTAATACATGAACCAAATTTGAGAATGGCTTGTGCTGAGTTATTTTGGTGTTTAGAAAGTCAGTTTTATGAAGGCTGTGCTCATGGTATTTTTAACACCTATCCTTCAATCTATAAAATCATTGAGAAACCATTTTTGCCTAATTTAGTGATCTAAGTTATCATTTACCTGTGCTTTGTAGAATTTGGCATTCTCTCTGCAAATCTATCATGCCAGGTACATTGAACAACTAAGTTACTCTCAGTGCTTTCATTAGATTTTTCTTAATTTTAAAATGGACAAAGAAAGAGAAATCATAATCTCGTTTGAAACTGCTGTATATCGGTTAAATTTACTGAGGTAAATTTCAGTTAAATTTAAGACTTTTATCTTTATAAATAAATGTGAAACAATAATTCATGCTAATTAAATTTGAAGAGAAAGGAGGCATTGGTAACCTGCCTTTGGCTTATCTTCTATCCTTTATTGTGAGTGGACTCTCTGGTTTATTTAGTGCTTGAAGTCCATCAATTACACTCTATGAATTTGAATAAAGTGTAAATGCCCTGAGTACAATTTAGTCATTTTTTGACCTTGTTAAGAAATAAATAATTGTGGCAATCATGAGATTTTTGAATAGTACCTAGTGATTAAATTTTTTAAAATTACTATTTCTGAATTGTTCATGGAAAATGTCCCTGATTTAGTAAAATTTGTTATCTTACTATTCTTATTAACATTTTTAGTAATATATAACTAGTAAATATTCAAAAGAGTCAATGATCAAAATGGTAGCTAAGAATGTGATCTTGGAAATCCAACTGCATGGGTTCAAATCCTGTCTCTGACACACCACAGCAAGTGTTCTTGGACAAATGACTCAACCTCTCAGGATGAAATCATCTTCCATCCCTCTGAGGACATAAATCATACCTTTGTCCGGTGCCTCCATACTGTATATGCCACCTCCATGTTATCAGATTGTTGCAGTATTATATATTTTTTATCATATAATCTTGTTTTATTTAATAATAGCTCCAAAGCATATGGAGAGTGATGCAAAAGATGTACCAGTGCATAAAACATGAAGAATTGATTAACTCCAGTACTTTGTGTCAATACTGAAGCTACCTAGGAAAGATCCCTGGGGGGTGGTAGAAGTCCTCATGGTTTTAGACATCCATTGGGGGTCTTGGAACAAATTCCTGGGGATCAGGGGGAGGGGCTTCTATATTATTACTTTTTTGAGTGTTTCCAACAAAGGTAGGGACAATGGTGGAATTTTTCTGATGTTAGTTCAAGCAATGCTAAGAAAGAAAAATTTTATTTTATAAATTTGATTACCCTCATGCCATCCATATGTGTAAAACTTATTGTCTTAATACTTTTGTGAACAAGAGTCCAAATTCTCAATAACAGTATGTAGAAAGAAACTGATGAATTAGTACTGAAATTCTGTGAGATGAGTTGTAGCTTATGCAGGTTTTAAAGATATTATCTGAACCAGGCATGGGGCACATACCTGTAATCCCTGTAACTCAGGAGGCTGAGGCAGAAGGATCACAAGTTCATAGAAAATTCCTGGTGTTTCTTGGTATGGAACTGGGACTGATAACATTACCTTCTCCTTGGTTCCTTTCCTTGCCTTACACATTAACCTTGAAAGTGAAACCTGTCCTTGTGGACAAGTCTCCTAGATGCTGTTTGTCAATTTCAAGGCCCTGTTTTAGCAGACAGAGAAAGTACTGGTGATCCAGATCCTCTTTCTCGTGCTCCTGAGAAAGGATGGTTGTGATGATGGCTGTGAAAGGAAGGGTCCCAACCTCAGAATCTGGGTCAGAGAAGAAGGTACACAGCAGCAACAACAAATGTTTTGTCCTCTGTGTCCTCCACATGTGTCTCATGCTAACATGCAAAAGCTATGTAATCTACCTGTGTGTGTGACTGCACATATGTGCATATATGCATCAGAAACAACTACACCCATTTGATTTCACTTTGGACTTTCATAATTAGAAGTGATACATTTAATTTCATAATTAATAAATAATTATGTTCCCATACTTTAAAATCTATTAGAGTGTAAAATGTTTTGAACCTTGCTGTGTCTCAAGTAAAATAATACTGATTTCTAGTGTATGATTTGTAATGAAAATAAATCATCTGACATCACAGAAATGAAAATCCATGTTTTTGTCTCCAAATGGAGTAGTTTCAGGTGGGGAATAAAGAAGATGAAACTTGTTTCATACATACCTTTACCTCTTTTAATATTTTTAACTAAAGAAAATGTTTAAGAAATAGGATTTATGCTTGGGAACTATCTCCTTTGTCTCCTGGTTTTGTTGCTTTACTGTGAATCTTTTCTATTAGAAATTTCTGCTAGTATTAAAGGATTCAACTACCACCAAAAAGGATATGTGGAGGAAAGAAAGACTGTTTAGGCCGTATGTCTAGAGGTTGTAGGTATGAGTGTAAGGTAAGCGACTCAGCCCAGTTTATCCTAGATTGTCTCGGTTTTAACAGTGAATGTTTTCTTAGTCCCTGAGCAAACCAATGTGGTTGGCCACCCTGCCTGTTTATAGCTCCTGGGGGTACAAAACTTGACTTATTTTAATTGTGTCTATTCTTTACTACTGTTAAAGTTTCTACATCTTAAAAGAAGTAGGGGAAGTTAAAAAAATCTAAGATTAGCTAACTATCTTATAAATGCTAGGCAAGGCTGAAATATTTTGTGAACAGAACTCAATTTATTTTCAAAGTATTTCTCTTAGTAATGTATCAGTCATTACTAAAAGAATTTGCTGTTGATTCCATTTATAAAACATTATTGAAATATAAAAACTGCAGATTACTGGGCATTAGTGAAGTAATAGAGTGCCAAAGTGAGTGGACTATAGAAGGGCAGATCAAAGGAGACTTGTGGCCATGAAAATTGTTTGCCTTGACTCTTTCACAGCAGCCTTCTGGTCAGGAGTCCAGTGCTGATTTTACAGACTGTTAGAACTTCAGGAAACTGTGTAAAGGGAACACAGGATCTGTGAATTATTATTACTTAATACTGTGAATCTGCAGTTATTCAAGAGCTTAGAGAATGGGAATGGGAGGAGATACATGACAACTGCTAACACTATTAGAAAACATTTTATTCCCCAAAACTAGATGGTTCCTAAAAGGGAACTCCTGTAGAAACTATTTATAGCTGTTATTGGGGGCAGGCAGTGCATTAAGAACTTAATTTAAGACCATAGATGATTTTTATGATGACAGCATAGTCACTGCTTAATTCATATTTGATGCTGTGCACTTCAAGCTTGGCATATCACAACTTCAAAATTGCAGAGACTACTGAGTACTCCTTAGGGATGTAATGCAATTCCCTCAAGCCCTAAAGTGCAGGAAGTAAACAGGAAGCCATAGTCAGTACAGTATGATGGGGCAGAACCTGCACTCAGACAACAAACCAGGGTTCACATCTCAGCTCCACCTCCTCTTGTTTGTATGATCTTTGGCAAATCAATTATTGTTTTGGACTTCATTTCTTACATGTAGACCAGAGAACTCAGTTTTGTCTCTATAATAGGGCTGTTATGAAGAATAAATGAGATGTTGAAAGCAATTCATAAGTGCTCTGCATATACTAAATTGCTGCTCTTACTACTGGAAGCATGTATAGTAGTGGTGCACAGGAACCAAGAGATAGATTTCATTTTGCTTTCAGCAATTGATTTTTAGAAAGCCTCTTGGCCTTCCATGACTTTGTCTCCTTCTGCAGAATCTCAGTATGTCTGAGTAGATGACAGGTCAACAATCTTCCAGTTTTCAATTTCCTGTATAATGAGGTGAACATTTTTGAGGCAATAAAGGCATAGATAAAATCACAGTTTAGAGTCTCCCAGATATCATTTTAAATTTTGCATCTGCCTCAGTTCTGATCCATGCATTGCTCACTGCCCATTTATATCATGTTCCCTCTGCTTTCCTACAAGAATGGGGTTTTGTTCTGAATAGCATGTGCAAATCACAATTACTACTACTTTTCTACTTCTTTTGTTACTACTACTGCTACTCTACTCAAACTACTGCCCAAGAGGCAAATCTACCAGTGTCCCCACCCTCTGCCTGTTTTGTGTTTCTTCAGTAAAAATTTTATAGGAGTACATCACTGATTGGTTTACATCTTGGCTGAGATTCTTCTCCAGTTCTATGGGCAGAGATGAGCAGTTGTGGAAGAGACCATGAAACCTGGAAAACCTAACTCCTTGCTCTCTGGTTCTTTGAGAAACATGTTTGTTGACCCCTCATCTAAGAAAATTATAACAGCTGTGTCCTTCAGCTTCCTGTATTCCCTCCCACCTGTGAGGATTATATGGCCTGTGTTTCCCTCCTCCTCTTTCCGGAAGGGTTGTATTCAGTTGTTTATAGATGGTATTGGCATCAGATCTGCCATTTTAATGCCACCATTATTCTGCCGACCCCCACTATTTTACAACCTAGATTTTTAGCCCACAAACTTCCTAGTCAATCATTGGTCAGATTGTTATTAACCCACAAAATTCTACTACCTAACAATAGCTCCCCCGCCATTCTCTCTCTCACACCCTTGTGTGCACTCTACCTGTCTACTTAATACTTGTCTGCTTGTGTGCATTTACACATCAGGAATGGTTTCTGGGTGCTTTAATTTGTGCCATGATTTGGATGGGCTCTTCTACTGCCACTTAGGTGAGTGGAATCCAATCTGTTGCCCCACACCCTCTAATGCTGGTCTCAGATTCCATTTGGCCTGATGCTTGGTTGCATATCCACCACCAGTTTCAGATTGGTAAGTTTCCCATAGGTCAATTTTAACACTCCTCTACTGAAGTAAGACATGAGCAATGGTCATCCAGTGTTCTTGAGTCAGTTGAGGAGTGGGGTTTCCCCAGTCATGACATTTACAATTACAGATGGCCCCTTTAGTTGATCTTATCTGATGTGCGAATCCCCGAAGTTTATGGTGGAGATTCCCTCTCTTTGTTGATGCTCCTCTTTAGTTTTTCTCTCAAAATTCCTGCCACCAGGTTCTTAACCCCCTTGCCCTTTTCCTGGCACACACTGATGGGGGTGACAACTCCCATCATGTGCTGCCTTCTTGTCTCCAGTCAACTAGTCTCTGACCTTGGGATGCCTGAGATGCTTCACTATTTATCAGTCTCCACCATGGGATCTGGGTTCTCCATTCTGGTAGATTCACTGCTCAGGTGTCTACAGATAATCTTAAACCTCTTCACCAGGCCTACAGCCACCAAAACTTATTCAGATGTGTAATGATATTTGGCCACAGTATCTTCAGATAATCAATCAAAATGGCCATTAGTGGCATACTACTTCTGTGAGTCTTTGCTCTTCCTGAAAACCTGAACACCTTCTTTTGGCTTCTTCTCCCCTACTAATCCCTTCTCCTTCTCTGATTTGACCCAGATAGTGATCTATCCCCATACTGGTTTCCTGCAGCAGAGGCCCCACTGAACCTTGCTCCTCTGTCTCCTTTGCCTTACTCTGTTTTTATATCTGCCATGCTATCAGTCCTCCTTCCATGATGTCTCAAGCACATGTTCTAACTTTCCTATGGGAGTTTGCTGTTGTGGAGAGAGAGTTCAGAGTCCATGTTCCTTTCTCCCTCTCTGATCATTACCAGATAGAGAAGTGGCTGGGCTCCTTCACCTCCAAACTCTGTAAACTTCATTAAGAAATTTTAGTATCTTACCTAGACTTATGATGTTAGATTTAAAAGATACCTTTTTCTCTACACCCTAGACTCTCAATCACAATTTCTGTTTATCTTTAAGGTACCAGATGGTGAATCTCAATTAACCTAAAAAATGTTCCCTCAAGGATTTGGCAATAGCCCTCACGTGTTCAACCAAACCCAAGCTAAGAACTTAACAAGGGTTAAAAATTCCTAGGCAGTAATTTCCCTTGCAATGGAATGTAAGTTAGCAGGCTCAGTGAGGGACCAACCTGAGACTGAAGAAAAAAAAAAGAGTCCATTTTAAAATTCTGGACTTAAAGATAGGAAAATGGTTTAAGACTCTCTCTCTTTTTCTCCATCTCCCTCTCTCTCCCCCTCTCTTCCTCTCTTCTTCCTTCTGCCTGTCTTTTTCTCACTCTCTCATACTATAATTAATGACCACTAACAGTTTTTCTTCTAGTATTCTTGTTTTTTCTTAAATGGTATATATTTCGAGCTCATAATTTTGATCTTACATACCTAGGTTAATGTTTTTCTGATCAGTTCTATTTTTTATTCAACTCTAAAATTTGTTTTTAAAACATCTGATATTGCAATGGAGATTCACCTACAAAGAACTACAATGCTTTTTCTTTTGTTATGTGTATATTATGTCTGATATTGTGTTGTCTGTCTACATATGTGCATCAAAATATCACGCACATGATATCAAAATTGGCACAAATAATGAGCACTCATGAAATTAAAATTTGGAAAATGGATTCAAGTACCTTTAATTAACATGATTTTAAAAGGTTTAATTTAAATTGGGTAAGCAAATGAAGGTAAAATGTGTTTAAAATTACTTAAGTCAAGCCTCTCTAGGTGGTCAAACTAATAAAATGTTGATGTTTATAAAATGTCTAATCCATTATTTCTATGACTTTTCTTCAACAGAAAATAGATGGCAAATACTGTTCAATACACTTGTCTGATATTTGGTTGTTGCACTAAAATAAGTAGATTTGACACATATGAGATTACTCCAATGTGTTTGTTAGAGACATCTGATTAAGTTACACAATTAAAATGCTAACTTAAATAACACTGAGTACCCTTAACTCCTTAAATTCTATGGGGTAACCTGGTATATAAAAGGGTTTATAATTGCTCTGTGTCATTACTAAAAACAAGATTACTGGGAATTATGTCCTAACAGGTACAATTCTATATACAAAGGGGATCCAAAGGTTCAACTGTGTTTCAATTAGTGTACTATAAATAAAAAAATATATATTTAATCTTATTAAAATGGAGTAGTTCATCTACATTCAAAAATTTCATGGGTGTTTTTCAAAATGTGAATGAAAAGGGGTCAACTGATAGGAAAGAAAGTAAGAGGTTTTAAATATGGAAATATATTTAGTAGAAGGAAAAAAATGTTTCTGGGTAAGAAAGTCTCTGTGCGATGAAATACATGAGGGTCTAAGTATGTGCTGAAAAGTCTGTGTGTAAGTAAAGGGCAAATTTCAGCAAGTTTGTGTGTAAGTAAGTTGGTTAGATGTATGTGAGACAATCAGTTAAAGTTATTTAGGGTTTATTCCTAAGGTCAAATATTAATGGGTTAATATAAACCAATGTTAAATCTATATGTTAAAATAAAAAGGATTTCTTAAAACACTAATTTACTCTTAACATTGTGTCTGTTAAGTTTTATTCTTTAGAATAATTAGGCTTAAAATTTAGGTTTTATACATTGATGGTTAAACAACAACAGTTGGAGTATTGTACTGTTATAGAGTCTAAATTTTTCTTTAAAGTCAAACTTGGTTAACATAGAAATGTCAAGGTAATTGTGTAATGGCCACTCTTCTTTGTATATTAAATGTGTTCATATCTTCCAGGTATACATGTCTTTAAAGCAGGAAATTTATCAAGCTGCTGTTTTCTAAACTAAACTTGTCTGTAATGGTAATTTTAAACCTATAAGAATAGTAAATGTTACTGGGAACTTATTTATATCACTTAATGTTCTATAACAGGACCTGTTATCAATAGGGTATATAGAAAATTTATGTTACTTTTTATACTGAGATAAAAAAATAAATGTAAATGTATTAAATATAAAAGTTAGTGAGAGCCTGATTTATTTAAAGGTTAACATCATGAAACATAGAAGCAACAGCATTTTGCCACACAAAAGGAAAGTTAAAAGCTCTCTAAACTTCTCCTTCATTTATGTTTTGGATGTAATGTCATATCATGTTAATTTACACTTATGTAGACTCTGGAAACAACAGATGTAAACTTTGTAAAATGATGTTTAAAGAGGAGGCAAAGATCAGCTTCAGAACTAGAACACTTTAACTAAGATTTGTGAAAAGCCTCACCTTACCTGAGATAAGGTTCTGTCTCCCACCTTACTATGTAACAGAGTGGCTCCAAAATAAGCCAGTCTTCAGCTCATTTAAAGTTATATTCAAAATATTGGTTTTTATTGTAGAATTACTGTAATCTCAAACAGGAAATATAATACATAGCTCACCAAAATTCAAGATACCTATTACACAAACTAAATAAATTTTTACTTTTGTTAATCTCATTTTTAAATTTTTCTTGTAAACTCTATAATTGCTGCCTGATTAATGTTTTCAAGAAATACTGCTTCAAGAACAAAGTACCTAAATTAGAGATAATAAGCCATCATGTAGAGGACAGATAATATACATCCCAATTAAGTAAAAGGGGGTAAATGGCTGTAAAGTCATAAACATTGAAGTTAAAGCCCAGTACTCTTACTTTATGACTGGTGAGACTGGTTTGCTCAATACTTAAGATCAACCTTAGAGATTTACATTAAAATACAGGTGCCAAGAAAACCAATATTTGACCTTTTGCCCTCTGAGTCAGCCTGAATCCAGGGAAGGAGAGAACTTCTGTAAGGAGCTTTGTAACTCTGGGCCACATGACCTCCCAATAAGGGAGATTAATGAGACCATTAGAAGATGAAAAGCCAATCAGTTTACCTGCTGCAAAGAGGAGGGTCATTGAAAAAGGGAGACATCCCTGATGCTTCCAAAGGAAGCCACCTCATCAAGGAGATCCTACCTAGCAAATGGAACTAAAGGAGTTAATAAGCTGCACTCAAGTTCTCCATGAGTGTCCCCTGTGGAAACTCAGCTGACTCTTAACAACAGATAGGAACAAGGTCTGTTTGACCAACTTGATCTTTAACACATAGCAAAATAGTTAAAACCAAAACATAACTATTCCTGGAAATTTAAAAGAAGAAACAATAATCAAATGTAACTTAAAATGTATATTTGTGTTAACCCAAAGAATAAAAAAGACTGGAGATGACAAAAGAGATTCTTAGTCAGGCAGGAGTAATAGGATGGGTCTTCAACATTGTTCAAAGGAGCAGAGGGCGGAGTCACAGCTTTAAATGTTTTTCATGACTTTAATTAAGGGGAAAAAAAAGCAACAACATGGCACACACTCACTAGTTCAATTTTCCTCTTGTGGATGCCTTGAGGATTAAAGGTACACCACATTAACCAACCCACAGCCTCCAGACCTAGCAATGCATCATCCTGACCCAGTGACTCTGAGGAAAAGGCGGGACCAGAAGCTCATGCTCACCAAGTTCTTGTTTTTACACCCGGAGACCACCCTGGATGGAGAGTTCACTCGACCTACACCAACACTATGCCACTCGGGTGATGCCCCGGCCTGTGACCCCCACCCCCATCCACAGAGCCTGGCCCACAAACAGGCCCATGCCCCCTGGTGGCGCCAGTGTCAAGCACACACCAACTTTCTGAGGGCTTCCAGAATAATAGTAGTTGAAGCACCAGCAAGGCTCAACATCTGCAACTGCCAGGGCTAAATTTTGTCACCCACCAACTTGCACCAGTGTCCCAGGTTTTGGCACTAGGTCGCTTCGGGGAGAGTTCCTGAAGCCTTCCCAGTCCACTGGTTTGGGGTGCTCCATGCTGTATCAAACCACCGAGGATCCTGCGCCCCGGTGCCAAGTGGGCAGGGACACAGTGGCTGCCCTGCTGGAGATCCAGTTGTCTGGCCATTCCTGGTGGCCACCACCGACCTGCCCCCACCCTGACCAGTCCTGAGAAGAAAGAGTGCTGGCTCACTGTCGCCTCGCCCTGGGCAGCAGTCACGACTCCACATTCAGGATCCCTTCACTTGCACCACTTGTGCCGAAGCAGATGGCCCAGAGAGGTGGCTCAGACCCAGACTCAGTCCCTCTCACCTGCCTGCAATTTTGTGCTGATCTGGCAGGTTCCAACACAGGCTTGGAACTAGGGAACTGGGTTGGACACTGCAGGCAGCTGCATCTCAGGACACACTCAGGGTGGGGCTTGCAGGCCTGGCTTGCATGGACAGGGTGACCAGGTGCTATGGGCCATGTGGAACCCATGCAGGTAAGGCAGAGTGAGGGAATACTGTGGGTCTTGGATCCAGAGCATGCGGGTTTGCCCCTGCATGTACCCATGGAAGGGCCCTGCACCCACCCACAGTCTCTGTGCTTGGTAGTGACATGCAAAGTTGGTGTAACTGTTAATGAGAAATTGATGCAAATATTTTTTCATTCCTAGGAACAAGAGGCACCATGGGGCCCAACTCCTCCTATGGAGAACCAAGACAGAGTATAGGAGAGCAGTGACTGAGATTGGGTATCTTTGATAACCTCATAGCTGTGGCATGCCCAGAGCCCGGGAATGTTTCTGTGCAAGGGAACAGGATGCTTAGCTGCTGTGGCAATGCCTTGCATGAGAAGGCTCTGTGCAAAAGTCCTATTATCTCTGAAATTCATCTCAGGTACACAGCTCCAGGAAAGGGAGAAATACTTATGCTATACAGCCACACTGTTTCACCAGCTCTGCTTTCCAGTTTCCTGCCTGCCTTATAGTAACTTTTAACAATGGACTTTTTTGAGAGCTACACAAAGCTCCTATCATTGCACTTTCCAACTCATGATAATGGATGGATCTCACACATCTGGCAAGAATCCAGACAGGACCTGTAGGACTAATAACATAAGCATATACCCTTCACCATGAAATTAAATGTGCAGGGTCCTGCCATATTAAATATGGTGGAAATTGATATTTTACCTAAATCATGTTAGGTGATTGATTCTGATTACACTGGTGTAATATACATTCAAGTTTGGTCTCATATGCCTTTAATTCTTCTCAAGGGATAATATTCAATGACAAATCCCTATTAACTAATTAGGACTTAAAATACTCCAATTTTATTCCATTCTTCATGTTCCAAAATTCTTTCTTCCAAATTCTTCTTAGTTCATTTACAGCAACTATTAAGACATTTTAATTGGGATCCACCTTATATTTCTTTAGTTACTGATATGTTGTCACCTTTTTTTTCAGCTGTTGAGAAAACAACATAATCCCAACATTTTTTTTTCAGTTATCCACTTCACTCACTGCAGCTCTTCAGCATGTTAATGAGAAGTTATTTACAGTTCTTATAGATAGATCCCAGCACTCAATGTTCTTTATCTCTAATAATCTTTACAGGAAAGCTGTATGCATTTACTGCATCATCAAATTTTGTATGTCATACAGTGGTTATATTCTTCTCCTCCATTCCATTTTACAGTGGTATTACTGTCTATATGGATGGAGGAACACAACAAGATTATTATCTATATTCACTGATAAAAAATGGACTCATTATTACATATTCCCTCAATCTTCTCCTCAGTGAGCAAAATTAGCTGCAATTATTTTGGCTCTTCATATGTTTCCCACAACATTAAACATCATTACAGATTCTCAGTATATAGCCAAACTGATAACTTTGTATTTCCTCTGCAATTTGGTCACCTGATTTGGACTCTAATTTGTTATCCCTGCTTATTACTCTTCAATCTGTTTTATAGGATTATACAGCTCCAGTATTTCTTCCTCATATATGTAGCCACACTAAGATTTCTGTACAACTCACTGAAGAAAAGCTTGTGCTGATGGTGCTGTGAAATCACTTTATCCTCTCTTTTCAGATGCCATGGTATCACACATTTTTTTCATCAAAATGTTCATTTTTTAATGAAATTATTTTCTATTTCCTCTCAACAGGCACATATCACTGTTAATAATTGCTTTCATTTTAAACCCTTTTGTTTCCCCACTTGGGAAATGGTAAACCCTCGAGGTTTATATTATAATGCTCTTTGGCAGATAAAAATAACTCATTGTCCTCCTTTTCACACTTATTTCATTTTACATGTAATCACAGATACATCCCCAGGTGTTATATAGGCCAATGCACATTGTTCAGATAAGGTCTCAGCCTGTATCTCTCATGTACTCCTTTGCACTGCCTCCATGGGCAAACCTCATCATTTAAAACTGCTAATGCCCCTACTTATCTTCTAGTTCCTTTGCTAAGTTTTGTAATCAATGGAATAAAATTATAACCCATGGAATTCCTCACAATCCTTCTGGGCAGGCTTTAGTTGAGCATGCACATCACACACGTAAAATGTACCTTTTAAAAGAAAACAAAAAAGGGAACATAGTCTTGCTCATGTTAATAATGCTCTCAATATTGCCTTGTTCACAAGAAATGCTCTTAATATACAGTATGAAGATAATACACATCGTTGGTCCTCTGTCTTTTCCCTAAGGAACCCCTATCAATGATTTTGGTAAAATATCAATTTCCACCATATTCAATATGGCAGGACCCTGCACATTTAATTTCATGGTGAAGGGTATATGCTTCTGTTATTAGTCCTACAGGTCCTGTCTGGATTCTTGCCAGATGTGTGAGATCCATCCATTATCATGAGTTGGCATCAAGGACTTCTCAATCTGATTCCCAAATTCTATTTGACCCTGGATGAAGAGGGCCCTAATTCAAAGAAGAAACATCCAATAGGAACAAGGGGCCCAAGAAACCCTCAGTTTTCTAATCATCTAGTGACCTGGGGGGATATAAAAATTTTAACAACATGTGCTCAACATTTGCTAGTCAAGATGGATTTAGAATGTACCCTGGGAAATTTGGTTACAGTTCTGTTTGCCAAACTTACCCAGAATTCCACAACTATACTGACTGTTATTGTGTTATTTCTGTGTTATTGTATCCTTGTTGGTGGTGCCTCAGTACTTAGCAAAAAATGTTAATTCTTTTGAAATTTGTATCATCAATCTATTCTTGATAATATGGCAGCTATTGATTATTTTCTGATGTTACATCATAAGCGAATTGAATCATCTTAAGGATATTTAAAGAAGGTGAAACAAGATGATGGAAGAGGGGATTTATTAGATTGGTTAAACTTATAGCTACAAAATTTTACATAGATCAAAGAACTTTTCATTGGAGAATGTTTATTGGTATTTGTCTTATTATACTTTCCTTATTTTTGCCAATGTTTGCCTTGCTTTCTCCCTCTACCTTCATTGAACTGAAGACTAGTCGTGTCTATTTTAAAGGCCATACAAAAAAAAGGGGGGGGAGTTGTATGGATTTCAGATCAGTCAATGTACAGAGGAGCAAAAGTCCTTTCAGTTGAGCAAATGCCTCAGGACACAATAGGTGCTCTGTTTGAATGACTTAGAAATACTCTGAAACTCCTCGGTCCTTGAGGCCTGGAAATATTATCTTATTATAATAACTTTTGGTTCTAGTGGACTCTGAGAAGCAAGCAAGTTTTGTCATCTGGACATGAACAAAGATAACTGTACTATGTAACCTAGTGTAATGTGATTTGACCCTGGAAAAGATAATAAACTGGACTGATTTTCCCATGAGAGCTTCTTGCTCTTTGCCATCCTGTGTGTTTGACTCTTTATTAACTCTCCCATTAACCTTTATAACTGGACCCCAATTAACCTTTACATACCACCCTGCACAAGTCTAAACAGGAAAGGAAAAGTGGGGAAACTGAGGCCTGATGACAGCAGCCAAGTGGAGCAGATGGATTAGGAACTACATCTGACCCTAGTCTCACATTTTCCACCTTCTCTCACTTTGAAAGAAAGGAGACAAGGATTAAATGCAGCACAAAGGAGCCCTGTTCTTTGAGAACATATTGAGGGCCCCTAAGGAGTACCGGCTAACAGTGCCCAGTAGTGCCCTTTCCAAGACCCAGGTGTCCTGAAGGTGTGTGAATTTGACTGTACATAGGGAGAGGCTATTTTTATTTTCTGTTGCCATTCACATGAGTTTATTCAATCTAGCAAGATTATATAAAACCCTAGAGGAAAAAATAAGCAATACCTACAAAGAATTGAGCACTCACTGTGACCCAGTCTTTCACAGTAGCACCAACTTACCCATGATGACAGATGAATGTCATTGATACAGATGGGAACACTGAGGCTTACAGAGCCAAAGTATCTTTCCCAAAGACAGGGGCTCAAACCCTGTATTCTTCACCACTAACCATCTCTGCTTTTCTCAGTGATGGGGTGTGGAGAGTTGTACCAGGGGAGCAGATTGGGACTTGGAGGAATTAGCTCTGTTCTTTCATATTGCAAAATTTGTGCAAATTACTGGCAGTTAGCAGAAAGTTTTGAGGCAACTGGTTTGGAATTTGGAAAATCATATAAGTATATGATAAGTTATAAGAGATCAATGACATCACTACCACTAGAGAGAATGTCTGGAGACCCCTCTGGGAAAATTGTTTTCCACTATAATCCTGGGGAAGTAAAGCACTCTTATTATCTCCATTCTTCATTTGAAGAAACAAGGTCAGGAAAATTTGAAATATGCAAACCAAATGTGTTGAAACAAGAATGAGAATCCAGATCTCAGTGTTCTGCTCTAAGATGTTTCTCCCACCTGACTATGTTGCCTTTTACAAGATCCATCATATTACTATCTTGAGGAGTGTTTAGACTACAGCTGTTGTCAAAGAAAAAAAGAAAAGAAAATATTAGAGAAACCCCTTTATAATGCTGGGAAGAGGAGCTAGTTAGGGCTGGACTTTTTCTACCCAAAAGACAAATCTTTTATCTTAATTTTATCCTGCTGAATATTGTTTCAAAAAGTGAACATTTTATGTAAAATGTAATCTATATCTTTAAAGATTATAAGAAAAAGTATTTATGGATTCTTTCTGTCACTTATAAAAACTGCATTTTATTGATTTTGGTGATATGTAGGGCATTCTTTAGCTTTTAAAAATGTGTACTTAGTGTGATTTTACTCATTCTAGATATTCAATTCTGTTTTTAAAAAAGTGAATATTCTGGCCTTTGGGACTCCTGACCAAACAGTGACCAGCCCTCAGGACCCTGCACCAAACAGAAGAAAAAGTAGACTCAATTATCCATCATGTTGGCTTAGGACCAGACTTCCTACAAGACTCCCAGAGAGCAATAAATAAAAGCAAGAATCAATAAATGGGATGGATTCAAACTGTAAAGCTCTTTCTCAGGGAAAACAAGAATGTGAAAAGAGACCCTATGGAATGGGAGATAATCTTTTCCACAGGCACTTCAGATAGAGCACTAATCTCTAAAATTTATGTATAACTTAAAAAATTTTACAACAAAAACACAAAGAACTCAATCAATAATTGGGCTAAGTAACTGGACAGACACTTCACAGAAGAAGATAAATAGGTGATTAACAAGTATATGAAAAAGTGTTCTTCATCTCTAGTAATTAGAGAAATGTGAAGATTTTATCTCACTCTAATTAGAATGGCTATTTTCAAGAACACAAGCAGTGTGTGTTGGCGTGGATGTGGGGAAAAAAGGCACACTCATGCATTGCTTGTGGAGTTGCAAATTGGTACAGTCACTCTGGAAAGCAGTATGAAGATTCCTCAAAAAACTTGGAATGGACTCACTTTTTGACCCAGCTTTTCCACTCCTCAGTTTATGCCCAAAAAATTAAGATCAGCATACTACAGTGGCACAGTCAGAGCAATGTTTATAGCTGCCCTCTTCACAATAGCAAGATTATGGAACCAACCTAGATGTCCTTCAGTAGATTAATGAATAAACAAATTGTGGTGTGTTGGAATATTGCTTAGTTATAAGGGAGAATAAAATTATGGCATTTGCGGTTAAAAGGATGGAATTGGAGAATAATATGCTAAGTAAAATAAACCAATCCCCCTCAAACAAAGGCTGAATATTTTCTCTAATACGTGGATGATGATATAAAACAGGTGGTTTTGGGCGGTAAGAAGGAGAATGGAGAAACTTTAGATTGTGTAGAGGGAAATGAGATGGTAATGGGTGGGTGAAAGAGACTGAACTGAAACAGACATCATTACCCTGTGTACATATATGATTACATGAATTGTGTGAATCTACATTGTGTACTACCATAGAAGTGAAAAGCTGTACCCCACTTGTGTACAATGAATCAAAATTCAGTTTGTAATAATAAAAATAAAAAAAAAAACAGGCGGGTCACAGCAGACTGGGTGGCGGGAGCAGTGCGGCGGCCAGCTAGCACAGCGGCCAGGCAGCGCAGTTTCGGAAGGCTCCCCAGCACCGTGGCCCTCAGCGCCCACACGCACCCCGCCAGGATGCCCAAGAGGAAGGTCAGCTTGGCCAAAGGCGCGGCGAGGGAGGAGCCCAAGCGCAGGTCGGGGCGCCTGTTGGCTAAGCCTGCTCCAGTCAAGGCGGACACCAATCACAGGAAGGTGGTGGGCAAGGATCTCTGTTTGCTGATGACATGATTATATATTTAGAGGAACCTGGAAATTCCACCAGAAAACTTTTAGAACTCATAAGTGAATTCAGTAAAGTAGCAGGTTACAAGATCAATGCTCATAAATTCAATGCATTTTTATACATCAGTGATGAATCTTCAGAAAGAGAAATTAGGAAAACTACCCCATTCACAATAGCATCGAAAAAAATAAAATACTTGGGAATCAATCACACAAAAGAGGTGAAAGAACATCTACAATGACAGAACACTAAAGAAAGAAATTAAAGAAAACCTTAGAAGATGGAAAGATCTCCCATGTTCCTGGATAGGCAGAATTAATATTGTCAAAATGGTCATACTACCTAAAGTGCTATACAGATTCAATGCAATTCCAATTAAAATCCCAATGATGTACCTTGCAGAAATAGAGCAAGCAATTATGAAATTCATCTGGAAGAATAAAAAACCTAGAATAGCTAAAGCAATCCTCAGTAGCAAGAGCGAAGCAGGGGTTATCGCAATACCAGATCTTCAACTCTACTACAAAGCAATAGTAACAAAAACGGCATGGTATTGGTACCAAAATAGACAGGTAGATCAATGGTACAGAATAGAGGACATGGACACAAACCCAAATAAATACAATTTTCTCATACTAGACAAAGGGTCCAAAAATATGCAATGGAGAAAAGATAGCCTCTTCAACAAATGGTGCTGGGAAAACTGGAAAACCATATGCAACAGAATGAAATTAAACCCCTATCTCTCACCCTACACAAAACTCAACTCAAAATGGATCAAGGACCCCGGAATCAGACCAGAGACCCTGCATCTTATAGAACAAAAAGTAGGTCCAAATCTTCAACTTGTCGACTTAGGATCAGACTTCCTTAACAGGACTCCCAAAGCACAAGAAATAAAAGCAAGAATCAACAACTGGGATAGACTCAAACTAAAAAGCTTTCTCTCAGCAAAGGAAACTATCAGCAATGTGAAGAGAGAGCCTACAGAGTGGGAGAATATTTTTGCCACTCATACTTCAGATAGAGCACTAATTTCCAGAATCTATAAAGAACTCAAAAAACTCTACACCAAGAATACAAATAATCCAATCAACAAATGGGCTAAGGAAATGAACAGACACTTCACAGAAGATGTACAAGCAATCAACAGATATATGAAAAAAGTGTTCAACATCTCTAGTAATAAGGGAAATGCAAATCAAAACTACCCTAAGATTTCATCTCACCCCAATTAGAATGGCGATTATCAAGAACACAAACAACAATTGGTGTTGGCGAGGATGTGGTGAAAAAGGAACACTCATACATTGCTGGTGGGGTTGCCAATTAGTGCAGCCACTCTGGAAAGCAGTGTGAAGACTCCTTAGAAACCTTGGAATGGAACCACCATTTGACCCAGCTATCCCACTCCTTGGCCTATACCCAAAGGACTTACAATCAGCTCACTACAGAGATACAGTCACATCAATGTTCATTGCTGCTCAATTCACCATAGCCAGATTGTGGAACCAACCTAGATACCCTTCAGTTGATGAATGGATAAAGAAACTGTGGTATACATATATATAATGGAATATTACTCAGCCATAAAGAATGATAAAATTATGGCATTTGCAGGCAAATGGATGAAATTGGAGAATATCATGCTAAGTGAGATAAGCCAATCTCAAAAACTAAAGGACAAATGATCTCGCTGATAAGCGGATGAGGACATATAATGGGGGGTGGGAGGGGTTAGCATTAGGGTTAGGGTTAGGTTTAGGGTTAGGGATAAGGAGTGTGGTAAGAATGAAGGAAAGAAGGACTGTATTGAGGGAAAAGAGGGGTGGGGGGTGGGAGGGAAGGGAAAAATAATGAATCAAACATCATTGCCCTATGTAAACGTATGATTACACAAATGGTATGCCTTTACTCCATGTACAAATAGAGAAACAACATGTATCCCATTTGTATACAATAATAATAAGAAATAAATAAATAAATAAATAAATAAATTTTAAAAAAAAGGATAAATCTTCTGACAAAAAAGTTCAAACAAAAGGGAAAAGGGGAACAAAGGGAAAACAGGCTGAAGTGACTAACCAAGAAACAAAAGAAGATTTACCTGCTGAAAATGGAGAAACTAAAAACGAGGAGAGTCCCGTCTCTGTTGAAGCAGAAGAGAAAGAAGCCAAGTCTGATTAATCACACACCATGTCCTATCAGTGGTCCCGTTTCCCTTCTTGTATAATCCAGAGGAATACTTTTATCAACAATTTTGTAAATGCAAGTGTTTTTAGTAGCTCTAGAAACACTTTTAAAAAGGAGGGAATCCCACCTCATCCCATTTTTTAAGTGTGAATGATTTTTTTTAGAAGCGAAATCATTTACTGGTTGTTTATTTTTGGGTACAACCAGAAAATAGTGTGATATTGAAATATGGGAGACTTGGATTTTCTTGGGTGTCAGCTTAACATTCCATAGGTGGGGGGTTAGTTTTATATCCTACAATACAAAGCATATTAAATGGCAGTTTGGAGTCACAGTCTTGCATTTAATGTCTTGAATATTGTAAATTACTTCTATTCCTGTGTTTTTTAGTAGAATTGTTTCCTGAAGAAGACAACTCCTGGATCATTGCTGTCAGAATCATGTGTACTCTGTAACATTTTTGGCCATGGAAGTCTTAGTTTTTCTAATATTTTTAATGTGCTGTGAAAGATTGAAAGTTTGAGTATGTAGTGTGTGTGACAACGTTTTGAATTAGTGGGACCAAAATAACAGCAGCATTCAAAGATACTGGTACTTGGTACTCTATTAAGAAAACTTTGCCTCCAAGTTCAAAGCTGGAAAGTCACTGGAATCACTGAAAAAGAATCACAGTATAAGGCTTTTTAGATTTTTGGTATGTGTGTTAAGAATTGTGTACAAAGTGAAATGTCTGTGTACTGATTCTCAATACAGCCAATAAAATCTCAAATATGAAAAACAAAACAAAACAAAACAAAAAAGTGAACTTTCCAAACTTGTACATTTACCTTTAAAAATTCTGGGCCATATGCCATGCAGAGAGGTGCCTGCCTATAATCCCAAAACTTAAAGGACTGAGACTGGAGGACAGCAACTTCAAGACCAGCCTCAGCAACTAAATGAGTCCCTATGAAACAAATTTAGATACTATCTCAAAATTACAATAAAAGGGGCTGGAGATGTAGCTCAGGGGTTGATTGCCCATCAGTTCCATCCTCAGTATCAAAAAATTGGAGGAAAATATTCTAAAAGACCATGAGGTAAAGGACTGTTACTCCATGAACACTGATGCATTGTTCTTTTAAAAATTAGCTCTTATCATCTCCTACTTTCCAGAATAAGAAGTTGAGAATAATAAACTTAAATAGAGATGAGAGGGTTTGCAAATAAATGATAATGTGGAATTAGAATGGTCAGTGAACTCACTGATATTGTCCCACATGATACAATATAGAACCCAGGCATTCCTATTGTAGTCCATGAACCATCCAACTCACCTGAAAGCAGAAGTGAATGCACATTCTCAGGCTTGAACTGGACTTACTGAATCAAGTTCATACTTTAACAAGATCTCCAAGTGATTCCTATGTAAATTAAAATTAGACAGCCACTAAATAATCCCTTCATGACTGTTAGAAATTTTTATAAGCATGATAAACATCAGTCTCCTGTGTCATTTCTTCCTCTCTGTCTTTATTCCTCATATGACTCATGAGATAAAAAGAAAATTTTTCTAAATAATAGATTTATTAATTTATTTTTAATAGAAAACATGCAGCTTTCTAAAACATTAATAGAACCACCTATTTGTAAGTTGATCCATTCTGTTCCATCATTCCAGATATGGAACACCTATAAAAACTTAAATTGTTCAACAAACATACCAATTGTGGCAACTTTGAGAGATTATGTGATTAGTATGTTCACAGAAATGAATACATAGGACTTAATGGACGAAAAAGCAAAATCATCTTTATGAAACTATAGGGAAAGACATGGAAAATATTAATATTTATATAATTAGCTTTCCTTCAATAAGAAAAATAGATGAATGACTTCTATAGAAATAAGCAAAGAAGATGAGAAGGCAACTATCAAAAAATAAAAAGTGAAATAAATGTTTGTGAAAGGGACAAAGAAATTGAGGCCTTCAAAAATGAAAATGAAAGTCATAATGGGTTTCCTTCATGGTATCACTGAATAGGATACCAAAAGTTTACCCAGAAGGGAAATGACAAACTCACCTTGACCCTTGACCTTGACTTACTCAATAGAAATAAATTTCAGGGCATATCAGAAGAAGCACAAATATTTATTTAGGGAAAAGGAGATTACATAGAAAGGTAATAAGAGCCAAATATACACTCAAGAGGGGAAGGGGTGCAGGTACTTGAGGCTGAGACTCATCTTAGGGGTAATGGGCTCATCTTTTTAAAAGAAATTTTGTAGATAGTGAACATGAGAAATGGCAAGGGGTGGGGGCAAGAGAATATCTATCTGTTGAGCTAAACACTAAATCATGGAGCATGGGGTTCATTACACTTGCCTGATCCTCTCGGGGTCTCTATGTTGGTGTCATTCAGTCTACACATAATATGTAGAATATACTTGATGAGCCTCCAATGATATATTTTCCTTCACTTTATTTAGTCTAAAGGAAACATTATGAAAACTAGCAATATATATGAACATTAATTTGACTCATAATACTCTAAGTTTTAAGTTCTTTTAAACAATTTATTTCTAGAGGAGAATAATCTTGGGGAATAAAGGTGAGGGTGCTCATAACAGCTTCTCAGATTTAAATTTGAAGTTTCTTTGTTGGTTTCCATTCTACCTATCCTTGTTTTTTTTTCTGTCTCTACCTCAAAGGGCATGGAATCATGTTTTCCTGTTCTTAGAAAATTTCAAATGTGTATATATATTTTATATTAAACTAGTAAAGTCTTTTTAAAAAATCAGGTGGTGATGAGTCTAATAAGTCACTTGTTACCTAACTTATTAAAAAATGTCCCTAATGGATTCTCAGTAGGTTCCCTGAGAAAAATAATCCCCAATACCATTAGAAGGCAAGATAAAATATGAAAGTGTCCACAAGGAAATATTGTGCATCTTTCATGTGCAAACAGACATCACCATTTTCCATTGTGGGGGTGTTACTTACACCTGGACCTTTGAACCTCTTCTGATGATAACTCTCCCCTCTAGATACTTCAGTGTTTCACTCTCAGATCCCTACCAATATCTAATTCCAGCCTTACCATAAGCACAACCCCAAACTGCTGAACAGAAACTCTAGGTGTATAGCCAGCAGGTTATGGTTTAGTAGGTCCTCCAGGTGATTTCATAGCAACTCACCATTGGTGGAAAGAAACTGCTTTCATTCTAAAATTTCAGGAAGTGTTTGTCAGACACCTTTTTCTAGCCCTGGTGCCAGGCAACAGAGAAATAATCACAGTAATTATATGACAAACAATAATACTTCCTGGAACATATGAGGAGGAATCTTCAGCCTTGAGGAACCAGGAAAAATTTTCCAGGAAAGTAATGTCTAAAGTGAGACCTGTAGTGTAAATAAGAGTGAATCAACAGCTGGAAAAAAAGGGTGTTTCTGGTGAAGAGGATGCCACATGCAAAACAGAGTTTGAATTTTAACATTAAAAAACAGAGTACCATGAACACTTTTAAACAGGGGTTTACCCAATGCAAAACACCTTTAGAAGCATCATTCAGACAGTGCACTGGGTTCTGGCTAGACATGAGTGGAAACCAGAAGTGCTACTAGGAGATGATTGCTGCAGTTTAATTAAGAAATTACAGTGGCAGCTTGGATAGCACAGAAGCAGCTGCTTAAGGAGCTGTTTAGGAGGTAGGATGTGTGTGATTTGAATCAGCAATGTCCCACAAAACCTCCCAAAGCTCCCTGGTACAACAATGTTCACAGGCAGGGTTTTAAGGAAATGTTTGGATTATGAGGGCTGTAATCTCACCAATGGAGTAATCCATTGATGGATGCATAGCAGAATAAAATTTTGGGAGAACTGGAAACTGTAAGATATAGGTCCAGAAGGCAGAAGTTCCTTGGAGGTCTGTCCTTGAGGACTACAGCTTTAGCCTGACCCTCCTCCCCAAATTAATGTCTCCCCTCTCCCTTGCCTTCCTTTCAACAATGAAGTGATCAGATTTGCATCACAACATACTCCCCACCATGATGTTCTGCCTTTTAGAAGCCAAGAGCAATGGGGTCAAATCATAAGTCAAATTAAATCTTCTCTCTTTTTAGTTGATTTTTCAGTAATTTGCCAGAGCAATGGATATCTGGCTAACATAGGACCCATAACTAAGAAAGGATATTGTTGAGGGTGCATCCTGCTTTCCAACTTATAAGAAGGCATTTCATTTCTTTACAGAAATATCACAGGTGGAGAGAATAAAATAAAAGTGTGCAGAAGAATCTACGTCAAGTTTGAATCCATTAAACTTTATGTGTCTTTTGGACTTCCACACACAGAATGGATCATTGGACATGTGGGTGTTGAAGATAGAGCAGAACAAAGCAAAGAAAGATTTCAAGCTCTCTTCAATAGAAAAATGTCAAAAAGTAAAGAAGTGAAAACATGACCTCTATATTTCATGATAAAGATGTCCTCACAGACCTTAGAAGAGAAGTTTTTGGTGGGATGCTGAGCCAGCTCCTGGATGATAGAGGAACAAGGGTGTGGTAGAGATGGCAGAGATGGCTTCGAGAAGAGGCAACTTTCCAGGGTGACACAGAAGATGGCAAGAAGGGTAGAGGCATGAGGGAAGTCTGTATCCTCAGAAAGGTGCACCCAGAAGGAGGGATTCATGCTGAATAATTTCAATAAATTTTAAGTTTTTGAAATCCATCCATGCTTTTGCATCAATAATTCACTCCTTCATATTGCTGAAAAACAGTCTACCATATGAACATACTATGACTTCTTACTCAATCTCCAATTAATAGACTTTTGTATTATTTTGAGTGTTTGGCTGATGTGCACACTAACAGTTTTGTCAACTATTTACTCTTTTGGTGTATTTTAATTTATTTTTCCATGCTCTATATCTAGGAGTAAAATTGCTTTTTCACAGAGCCAAATATTTTTTTTTCATACCATGAATTAAACTTAGTTGTGCTGAACAAATGAGCCAAATCCCCATCTCCTTATTTTTTACTTTGAAACAGGATCTCACTAAATTGCTTAGGGCCTTGCTAAGTTGCTGAGGCTGGTTTTGAATTTTTGTTTCTGTCTCTGCCTTCAACCAGTTAATTTTTATAAGAAAGTTAATAATAGTTTTCTACCTATGTTGCAAATTATTTTTAACGGACAAATACTATGCCATGTGTACATATACAATATTTTCTTTATTCATTCATCAAAATTTTAGGCTTTAAAAAAATAGTGGGATATGGTGTGCACACACATAACTCTAGTGGCTTAGGTGACAGGCAGGAGGATCACAAGTTCAAAACAATACTCAGAAATTTAGCAGGGCCCTAAGTAACTCAGCAAGAACTTGCTTCAAAATAAAAATGAAAAGAAGATCTGGGTTTAATTGTTCCTGGCTTCACTTCCTGGTTCAAAAAAATAATTTGTGATAAATGTAGGTAAATGTACATATAGAAAATGACAAGGAGATGGTAAATATGAAATATAAGTATTACACATTTGAATTCTATACACATGAAAAATAAAAATAATTGATATAATAAATATCCACAAGAGAGTTGCATAAGATCATTAATTTTTTAAAATACTTCAAGTTATTATTCATCCTTTACTTCATTTATTTCTTCTCAGAAATCATAAATAGGAACTCAAAACTATTATAAAAAATGAAGAAATAGTTTTTCTCTCTAGCAAAACTAAGCCCCTCCTGTTATAGCATTTACAATTTAGTTGGGGTTTCAGTGGGCATCAGTAGATAGGTACACATGCAAAAGTTAGTTATTAATCCTATTTGAAATATTTTTTTCCTACTGAGGAAATGATACTTCATAGAATTAGCCAAGGTAATTGTTAGAAGTTAGTAAGTATGTTGCTTTCAACTTAGGGATGTAGTTGCTTTTATTATTATTAATGCTATCATTACAGCTACTCTGTAGGAAATGCTGCATGTGATCTCAAAACTCAGTATTGTAAAATATGATTACAAATAAATAAATCTTTCAAAAATAATGCCTTGTGAAGACAAGAAAGTATAGAAAACATCATCCTTAGGAATGATAAAAGGAAAGAACTGGAAAATTATATTCTAAAAGAACATCAAAATACCATTTATATTTTTGGCTAAATATATTATATTGTTCTTTGTCTAATTAGTCTGGCCCAGCTATTTCCCACATTCGCTAATGGCAATATATGATTGCAAGGCAAATTTTTGCTCTATATTTTACTTTTTCATTTCATCTTCAAAGTCCCCTATAAGAAAACTCATACCATAGGCATATTTCTTGCTTGTAAAATTTACTGTTTCCAATAACTATGCCAATTTCAGTTAACAAACACTGTGTTTATATTGCAAACAGAAAAAGCAAGCCCTGATTCCTAGAAAATAACCCTTATTGAGTGGATTTCTTTTTATAGCACTGTGCAGAATGTTAGCATGTACAAGACTAAGAAGAGTAAAAACTTTATTAACCCTGTGAAGTAGGGGTCAAGAACTCTTTGATTAATTTTTTTAACTGGATTAAGATGAGAAAAGTAACCAGTTTGCATAGATAACTGATCTAAAATTGATCAAAACTGATCCTCAAGATATACGCCTAAATAAATTCTACTGAAAAACTTTTCCTTGGATATTTAAATGTGATGTGTTCTTTGTTGTACCCTAAAAAGGAAAAGAAATGGTGATATGATTTTGTCACAAATATTTGGCAAACTTGGAGTCTTTTTTAGAATTTTTAAAATTCATTAACTTAAAACCCATTCTAAATACTTTCATTATATTTTGCAGTTCACTAAGGAAATACATTTATTTTACAGTTTTGCACTCTTCAATGTAGCTGATGTTTAGAAGTATGATATTTTTTACCCGTTCATACTTGTTTCTGTTTTATCTGACCCAATGTTTCTTTTCTTTGGTTCTTATGCATTTGCACACATCCTCATCATTTTTTCTCCTCACTTTTTTTCTTTCTTTTTTCCTCTTTCATTTTAATTAGGGTTTAAATGGCTCTCAAGTGATTCAGTGCAAGAATTAGCTCACAATTTTACTTTGTTACACAAAAAATGATAATTTTATTCCTCAATTATGCCTTAGTTCCTTGCTTGCAGTTGTATAGACTAATCATTTCATTAGTTTATTAAATGCAGATATTCTCTTTAATTTCCCCAGTAAGAGATATTAGATAATTTAGAATAATTATTGTCTTGAATTAAACAAGTATTATCCAATATAATATGCCTGTACTTCTTAATTCCCACTGCCTTCTTAGAAATCAATCCATTTCCCCATGACCAAAAAAAATAAGCAAATGAAATGAATACAGTTCTATTTTTTTCATATATGTTGAATTTATCTTATGTTACTCAGTAATTGAGAAATTCAAGCATGTAGGGGGAATATTACATTTTTGTCTAGTTTGTCAACATACAGTTTCTGGTCTTCTATTCAAAAATTAATTTTAAGACATCTCTGATTGTTTTGATGATATTTTTAGAATTTTATATTAGAATGTGTTCACATGAATTGAGTACCTTTCAATAGTGATACACGCATGATTTTTACCATATTATTTTCTGGCACATTACCAAGCACTGCAATGATTTAACAATCATTCTCTTGTAGATTTAGTGTCTTGCAAATAAAAGAGATTTCTTCAGAAAAGTAACCTATGTATAGGCTTTCAATTCAAAATCAGGGCTTTTTCTACTGCATTTTCCATGTTAGGTTCAGTTGACACTTATTATACACCTGACATGATGGTTGTTGCTCATTTGATGCAGTTCTGTGCTCTCATAATTGTCCGGTTACATTTCTGATCAATGTAGTTTTGAATTTACTAATCTCCCTGCATTTATTCTCCTTACTATTCATTTCTGCTGATATGTTTAATTGTTTAAATAATATTTTTCCCATCTTTTCTCTGATGACTAACATACTGATATGGCACCATAAGTTTCTTCACTTTCAAATTGTTTGAGCTCCTTTCCTTGTATATGTACAGTATCAAAAATAAATATACCTTAGGTGCAAGTAAAATGCTTGACTAAAACAAAAAAAAATGTATGGGTTAGATGAACTACACTGAAAAAATTAGAACACATTTAGCCATTTGTTAGCTCTGTGAAACTGAGCAATTGAAATTTTCAACCTCAGTTTCCTCTTATAAAATGTAAAGAAAGGAGTAGCTATGTAAAATCTGAGAGAAGAATGAACAAAGCTATTTTATGTAAAATGCTTAGTTTATCTCAAACAAAGGAGTATCATGTCTTTATATAAACATTGCTTTACTTATAATACTGACAATATTTGTAAAACCATTGAGATGCTTTGATGTGGGAAGAACATTCAGCATTGCAGAAATGTAATGGGAGAGACTACTCACAGGAGGTTAAATTACTTGCAAGTAATTTCAATATTATTTAAAAGTGAAAACACATTTTTCTTGGAAAAGTAAACATCAGAAGCACACACCTGGGAGCAGTGCATGACAACATGGTCCATATGAATAGAACTAGTAGAAAGAGAATATATATGTTTCTCTGACAAAGGAACAATCAGTTTGCATTTGATGGAGAAAATAAGTGTTGCAAATAAGGAGAATCAAAGTGTCTTCATTTGATTTTGAGATGAAAGGTGAATTTTGGAGATTAAATTTTTACAGAATAAAGAAATAGGATTGATGCTGTTTTTAAGTGTTGGTTTGTGTTCTGATGGGCATTGTATAAAAAAGTTTATGCCACATTTACACGATTAGGAGGAATAGAATTTGTAGATACAAAGGCATTGGTTTTATGTTGAAAGCAGTGGAGAAGTACAGGAAAGTAATGCACTTATTTTTCCCAGTTCCTCTAAAGCCAGTCTGAAGTAGAAAATTGTCTTCACAAGGATGCACTCAGGAAATCCACATAAAATGAGGAGATGGGGATAAAAAATAGAAGTGATTTCAAATGTGGGAATAGTTTGAGAAACACAGAAATATTATTAGAAAGACATTTGGTAAATGCTTATTGTTTGTTGGGCTAATATTTGTCTGCTACATAATAGTGAAATGAAAATCATATAGACTATAAAAACTTAAAAATGAGTGATTGACTCATACATGTTATGCTGTATTCTTAAACAACAAATACATAGACATATTTTGTGGAATTTAACCAATTGAGTGAATTCAACATTCCACGTTATTAAATACTATGAAAAGCAAAACAATAAAAAACAGTAAAAAATAGAAAAAAATAAAAGTATCTAGGTGGCTTATCAATTTAAGAATAGCACCAAAATTATACCCAGGGAATGTTACTATTTAGTTTTGATAATATGAAAGAGCAGTTAATGAAAGAAGCCTTTTGTATGATCTGACACTTATCTGCCAGGTAAGTATTTGCTTACCTATTAAACTCCATGATTTTTCTTTCATAAACAGAACATTCCAGTTGAACATTGAACTTACAAAGTGGAAATTTTTAGTATCATCCTTGTTCTGTTTCCTAAATACTTCATAATATTATCTCAAGTATTTTCCTCAAAAAAGTAATAAATTTGAAGTTATTAAATAATTTTGATAGCATTTATTATTGTGTTTAAAACCATCATACTAATACAAAAAATGTCTGCTGTATGAGAATAAAATCATAGGGGTTGAGTGGAATTTAGTAGAAAATAGGAAGGTTTTCCTTAGAGCTGCTTTAAAGGATACTAGCTATATGTATCTTGGAACAGGCTTTCATAACAAGTGTAGCAAAAAAGTGATAAAATTTTGGTTGTTAGAGTCTTCATCTCATGAATTAATCTATTCAACTTATTTACACATAATACTAAAATATTTGTATAGATATTTATAGTGCATTCATGCTCTTGAAGAGAAAATATATCAAAGGAGAAGTTCAGCTAGAATGTTTTCCTTCTATGCTCCTTTCTCTCCTCTATAGGATAATAGAGATGCAATATGCTACTATTATTTTAACATTCTTAGAACATCTGACTGATTATTTAAGCTAATGCTCTGTTAATAAGATATCTCATACTATCTTTCCTTTAGTTCTTTTTGTATTATTTCTCATTCAATTTATTTTTACCAAACATATGATGTGATACGAGAAAAGAAAATTAGATGAGCACTAAAGAGCATAATACACAACATCCATTGATGCATGCAAGGTAACATTACATATATGGAGCAAGAACATCAAGGAGCACTCATTTGATGATGGGCAAAGGAAAATGCTTATCAAATAAACCATGTGAGGACTAGAGAAATACTTTCATGAGAAATAACTTGAAGACCATTGTCTTATCCCAAACCTGTTAATGATTGTTAAACTGTGATAAAAAGCTTTGGAAATAATTTCAAATAATCCAACACCCCTGAGAATTAGTATGTTTTCAGTATGATTCATTAATCAGGATAGAGTACTTCACAGCTCAACAGAAATAATGGCAGCATAATGTGAGTTTTTGAACACTGGACCCATGTTCACTGAATGGAGCAAATGAAGAGACATAATACAGGAAAAATTCATCATTCTCAGTAAATCCAAACTTTCTCTCCCATTGCTACCATACAAACCCCAGTCACCACCACCTCTCATCTAAACTCCTGCCCTGGCAGTTGTCTTCCCTGTTTCCATTACTGCCTATGCCCAGTCTGTTCCATTCACTATGCTGCAATCAGTGCTCTCTTTAATAATAAATAATATCATGCCATGCACCTCATCTCAGAATCACTCCATTGCTTTCTGTCACATTTTAATATATACTTCAAAATCCTGTTGAAGAGATAAAGGCAAGACATAGACACACTATGGCTTCATTACTGCTCTTTGTTTCTTGTTACCCTGAGATTCTCCCAAACTAAGGAGTGTGTGCGGTTTTAATTTATATATTTTACTGGTAAAGGGAAATAAATCCAAGGAAGCATATTCATAAACACTTAAACACATTCCAGTCATTCCATCTTTTTAAAATTTTAAGACAAGGTCTCTCTAATTTGCTTAGGGTCTTGAATCTATAATGCTTCTGACTCAGTCTCCCAAACTGCTGGTATTACATTCATTTGCCACCACACACAGCTAAGGAATTTTTTTTATCAGCACATTTGTATTATTCCATCCATGTGGAATGCTCTCAAAGCAATGACAGCAATGGTACTGGTATTGATAGTATGCCCTGCTTACATTCAGGGCTCTATACAAGATAGTTTTTCATATTATACAGCCAGGCCTAATACACCTTTCTAAGACACTTCTATCACCTTATTTAATGTAGTTTTTCAGTACACATCTTACTATAAAACATTTTGTGTGTGTTTGCTAATTTCCTTCTCATCCAGCAAACATAAGATGCATGCAGAAACGGGCTTGTTTGTGAATTTCACAGTCAAGAAAGTATTACGACTTTAAACCCAATTCTGTTGTGGAATGAATGAAAACAATGGATGATAATGCTACTCCAAAGGCTTTCCTATCATCACAGCACCTTTCCCATGACCTACAATTTAAACCAGCTCATCCTGGGATATGCAACACTAATCCCAGGTCTCTGAAAAGACAGTGCACTGCTATCTCAAAAATTTAATCCCCAAAAGGTCTATGAATATTCAGGTGTGAAGACACTACATCAGCAAAACCCAAATATCAAAACAGAAGTGGTTCCATAATAACCAATATTTTAACAGAATTACTGAAAAGGAAAAGCATACCTGAAGCATTTGCAAATTGTCAAAACCGTTTTCTCTCTTGACTTCTTTCTATCTACCTCCAATATGCCATATGCCTAATGTCTCTGATTTCCTACTTCTGGTGTGAGTTTTTTCAAAGAGGGATTCTTGTGTCATTCCTTACTTTCCAAAGCACAATGCATTCATTCCCAGATCCCTGGTAAACAGAAGAGCAATACACAACCCAAGATGTTGCTATGCTTCACACAATTCCACATTGCATCTCTTGAGGAGATCAATCAAAATTAACAAGAGTCTAAAAATCAGCTCCATTCCTCTTGACACTGGAGCTCCAATGATATTGGGAGAGTGGCTTGCAAAATCCCCGTGATCCTCATGAATGCTACCAATAGAGGTTAACATCAATTCAGTCCCAAATCCTACAATTCTTCATCAAGAAGTCACATGCAAGCAAAGGTAAAGCCAAACTGTCAGAGAAACTCCAGGGACAAGAGCGGCTGTCTTTTGTGTTCACCTCTTGGTTTTCCAGTAGACATTGAGGTTCACGTGGAATGTGCTCAGGTGTGGAAATCCCAGTCATTGGCAGAGGGTATGGGAGTATGTCCAAAAAGCCTGGAGAGAGTCAAGTATAAGTTCAGTTGTCATTTTGAATTTCTGGCCACTGAAACCTGGTGAACAATGCACAGGGGAGGAAGGTGGTGAAGAATTATTCACACAGGCATACTCATGAAAGACCCATGATCTCTGTCCTAAGGAGATTAGAGCGAGGTTGTGGAAGTAGTGCTCTGAAGAAATGCAGGTGAGTGTGCAGCACTGCTGTCTTGGAGCACACTTGCAAACTGAAAGGTGTCTGTGGAAATGGGTTGCACGTGAAACTGGTGCTGTTTTCAAGTGTTGATTCATTTTGAGAGGAGAGGAGAAAAGAAGAGTAAAAGTTGAGAGAATGGAAGGTTGGGGGGCTCCGATTCGGTCTCATTTGTTTGTTTCTAATATCAAAAATCTAACAGTGCTGGGGTCTCGAACCCTGGTCTCCAGTATGGGAGGCAGGCTTTCTACATGATGGGCTATATCACCAGCGGAGGAACCTCTGCACTGAGTTACACTTGATCACTTGTACTACTAATTTGTGAGAAAGTATGCAGAAGAGGAATCATGACCAAGCCAAACAATGCCTATGGAATTCTTAATCCTCTTCTTTATGACAATCCAGCAAAGAACTCATTTGCATGTCAATATCCAAGACCAGCAGTGTGTCCTGAGGGACAGATTTTTCCCCTATTCACTTAAGGAGAAAAACGGATGTAACTGATCACTAAGCACAAATTTGTATCAGGTATCCAAGGATGCCAGAACAAGGAGTAGAGGCAGAACTATGTGGGATTGAAAATATGCTCAATTGGTGACTACAAATGGAGACTTTGGGGATCATTCACCTATTCAACCCTAGTCAATATATTCACAGTCTACTGATTAATTTCTCGATTCTATTTTTGTCTTATTGTTCCGCTTGTCATTTTCTTTTAAAAACTCCTAAACAGCAGAGACCTGAGCATAATGGACAAGCCAGTTTTGGTGGTGAATGTTGCCCATCATCTCAGGAAAGGGTGAGGCAGAGGAAGATTTTCCTACTGTGCTATGCCTCTTTCACTCAGTGAGGGAGTGCTTCAGCAATATAGCTGGATGCTGTTGTGAGATACAACAAGGCAAAGGCAAGTGTTGATGGCTCTTGCGGTCTAGGATCCCAGAAGCAAAACGTGGTGGCAAAAAGAAAACATTCCTCATCCAGTTTCAATTTTCTGCTTGTTATGTTTCCAGTTATTATTCTCAAGATTCATTACAGAGAGATTGTGGCTGAAAGTCAAATCCTTGATCCTACATTCATTCAGTTGCATTCACTTCCACTCAGAAAAATGCATCAATTGCTTACCAGTTCTCCTGTGATATGAGAAAACTTCATGGGAGAAGTTCTCTAAACAAAGGGGAGGGAGCAAGCTCTGGGGAGCTAGGTTTTGAAGAATGCGGGGTTTCTAGGCTCCAGTAGGAGAAGGCACTTGGTTGCACTCCCCAGAGGGTTTGTGAAGCTTGGGCAACATGAACTGTGAAGATTGTCTCACGTGACATGGCGCTGCACCCCAGATTCCAACTGAGGTCACAGAGGAGCAGCCCGAGAACAGGGTGGCATCACCGTTCCCATGGCAACCAGACACCATTACACTCCTGGCCGCTTCAAACCCACATTCAAAACAAGCACCTGCTCAGCTATGAGGATAAGATGATAGACAAAAGGAGCGGGTGCCAGGGTCTTCTGTTTTTAAAGAAATGATTCTATCCTTGTTGCCTGGTCAACTAGAAACCAGGTTGTAAGTGGTATTCAGGCCTGTGGGCAATAAATCCCTCCATATCCAGGCAGGACCAGGGTTCCCACTGAAGCCTGACAGCTCGCACTTCCACCCAGGCCCACTAGGTGGTGCTGTGCTCTATTGGACCCACAATTCATACTGAAAGCCCACTCACCTGGTTCTACTGCAGGTTATTAGCCCCCACAAGGTCCAGTGGAACAGGCTGGTACCGAGTGGTGCCTGCGAAGAAGAGGCTGAACAAGCTGACCACCGGCACCAGTGGATTTGCACTATGACCCCACTCCTGAAGGACTGTAAATGCCCAGCTTCTCCTCAGATGCAGGAAACTAGCCTAGAGGTCTAGCAGCCACACAGAGATGGATGATGAGTGCTCAGCTCAGCAGAGCATGCAGTGCACCATCGCGGCTTAAGTGATCATTGATTTGGGACACATCACATTCCATCTGTCGGGTTTCCCCTACTAACTTACAAATCTGAAAAGGAGACAGCTGAAAAATGGGAAGTGTGTGTTCCACGTGAAGGCATTTGGCTCCTCAGGTGACTCATAAAGAATGGAGGGAGTCATTCACTCAGCATGTTGGACGGAGGACAGAACGGACCTGACAAGAAAGGAGAATAGTTCTGTGCTTACTCCTACTGCCAGTCCCCACCTGCTTGGCTGCTGCATTACGACTGTGTTGCACCCAGAAACTTAACTTGTGGGATTTTTATAGCGGCCCGTCAAATGAACTCAAGACACAGAAATGTCTTGCCATTCTGCATTTTCACAATGGTTCGTCTTCTTGACCAGAAAAATGCCCTTCAGTTCCAAGGGTCTGTCAGATATTGTCAGGAATCATCTAACCAGCCCCAGGAGAAAGCAGTCTACAAACCGGTGAGTGAAATAAAAGCCTGGGGATGGCATGATGAGCACCGTTTCACAGGGCATAACACCAGCTTTGAACATAGACCTTCTGAAAGTGGAATGGTGCAGAGCTTCCAAATTGAATTTTCAAAAGGTTGAAGAAAGGACATTTGGGGAGTGAGAAAAGCTGCAGGGGGTCTTCATGGAAAACATCTTCAGAGAAAAGACTATGAAACACGACATTGTTCATGTTCAACCCACAAATTCCTCCATATATGAACAGCCTCATCATACACTACTAATACAGAAAGAAGTTATTGTCTGTTCATTCTGTATGCAACCATGAACACCAACCTTAATGTCATTGCAAGTACATCAGTGACCCTGAAAAGTCCTGTCTCTTTCTGTTGCTCCCAACGGAGAGTCGAATACACATATACTGATTCCTTTATTTTTCTGGCAGGAGAACCATGAGCAAAGGCTTTCCTAACATCACAGCTCCCACACCAAGACCTACAATTTAAACCAGCTGATCCTGGAATATGTAACCCTCAGTCCTGTCTTCCTGAATGAAGAGTCCACCACAATCTCAGAAAAGTAATCTCCCAAAAGACTATGAATATTAAAGTGTGAAGAACCTACATCAAAAAACGTGAATATCAACCAGAAGTGGTTCCATGATAACCAACACTTTAATAGAACCCTTGAGAAGATAAAGCATACCTCAAGCATTTGCAAAGTGTCAAAACCACTTTCTTTTCTGACATTTTTCTACCCCCGCCCACTTGCCATATGCCTAATGTCTCTTGTTTCCTCCTTTCGGTGTGAGATCTTGGAAAGAGGTGTTTTGTGTCATTTCTTACCCTCCAAAGCACAATGCATTTATTCCCAGATCCCCGGTAAACATGAGAGCAACTCACTCCCCGAGTACTTGTTGTGCTTCACCCAATTCTAGGCTGCATCTCTTGAGGAGGTCCATCAAAATTCACAAGAGTGCCTAAAAGGACTCATTCCTCTTGACACTGGAGCTCCCATGATATTGGGAGAGTAGGTTGTAAAACCCCATGATAGTTCCTGAATCCTACCAGTAGAGGCTCACAACAAATCAGTTTCAAGTCTACCATTATTCATCAAGAAGTCACAAGCAAGCCACTGCAAAGCCAAAGTGTCAGAGAAACTCCAGGGAAAAGAGCGGCTGTCTTTTGTGTTCACCACTTGGTTTTGCAGTTTTCATTGAGGTTCACGTGGAAAGTGCTCGGGTGTGGAAGAACCCTTCTTTGTAGGAGTGCATGGGAGTATATCCAAAATTCTGGAGAGAGTCAGGTGTAATTGCGGTTGTCCTTTTGAATTTCCGGCCACCAAAACCTTGTGAAGAATGCACAGGGGAGGAAGGTGGTGAAGAATTACTGGTATAATGATTGCCATGAGGGACCCGTGATCTCTGTCCTAAGGAGAGTAGAGTGAGGTCTTGGAAGTAGTTCTCTGAAGAAAGGCCGGTGAGTGTGCAGCACTGCTCTCTTGGAGCACATTTGCAAACTGAATGGTGTCCGTGGAAATGGGTTGCATGTGAAACTGGTGCTGTATTCTAGTGTTGATTCATTTGTGAGAAGAGAAGAAAAGAAAAGTAAGAAGAGAGAGGATGGAGGGTTGGGAGTCCCCGATTCTTTCTCATTTGTCTGTTTGTAATTTCCCTCAACTAACCGTGCTGCTGGGGTCTCGAATCCTGGTCTCGAAGATGGGAGGCAGGCACTCTACATGATGGACTATAACTCCTGTACACGAATGTCTGCTCTGAGTTACTACATTTGATCACTTACAGTCCTAATTAGTGAAAAAGTTTGCAGAGAAGCAATCATGACCAAGTCAAACAATGTCTAAGGAATTCTTAATCCTCTTGTTCACGACAATCCAGCAAGGAACTCTATGCATGTCAATTCCCAAGACCCTCGGTGTGTCCTGAGGGACATATTTTTCCCCTCTTCACTTAAGGAGGAAAATGGATGTAACTCATCTCTGAGCACAAATTTGTATCAGGGATCCAAGGACACCAGAAGCAGGGGCAGCAGAAAGACTATGTGGGATTGAGAATATGCTCAATTGGTGACTACGAATGGAGACTTTGGTATCATTCACATATGAAACACTAGCCAATATATTCACAATCTACTGATTAATTCCTCGATTCTATTTTTATATATTGTTATGTTGGTCAGTTTCTTCTGAAAAATTCTAAACAGCAGAGACCTCTGCATAATGGACAAGCCAGTTTTGCTGGTGGATATCGCCCATCATCTCAGGAAAGGGTGAGGCAGAGGAAGATTTTCCTACTGTGCTATGCCTGTTTCCCTCAGTGAGTGGGTGCTTCAGCAATTTAGCCGGATGCTGTTGTGAGATATAACAAGGCAAAGGCAAGTGTTGATGGCTCATGGGGTCTGGGGTCCCAGAAGCGAAACGTGGTGGCAAAAAGAAAACATTCCCCATCCAGTTTCAATTTTCTGCTCCTTACGTTTTCAGTTATTACTCTCAGGATTCATTACAGAGAGATCATGGCTGAAAGTCATATCCTTGATCCTACATTCATTCAGGTGCATTCACTTCCACTCAGAAAAACGCATCAATTGCTTACCAGTTTTCCTGTGATATGAGAAACATTCATAGGAGAAGTCCTCTAATCAAAGGGGAGGGATCAGGCTCTGGGCAGCTAGGTTGTGAAGGGTGCGGAGCTTCTAGGCTTCAGTAGGAGAAGGCAGTTCGTTGCACACCCCAGAGGGTTTGTGAAGCCTTGGGCAACAGAACTTTGAAGACTGGCTCAGATGACATGCCTCCAGCACCCCAGATTCCACCTGAGGTCACAGAGGGGTGGCCTGAGAACAGGGTGGCATCACGGATCCCATGGCAACCGGAGAACATTCAGATCCTGGCTGCTTCAAGCCCACATTCAAGACAAGCACCGGCTTAGCTTTGATGATAAGAGGACAGACGAAGGGAGCGGGTGCCAGGGTCTTGTGTTTTTAAAGAAATGATTCTATCCTTGTTGCCTGGTCAACCAGAAAACAGGTTGTAAGCGGTATTCAGCCCCATGTGCGATAAATTCCCCATATCCAGGCAGGACCAGGGTTCCCACTGAAGCCTGACAGCTCGCACTTCCACCCAGGCCCGCTAGGTGGTGCTGTGCTCCATTGGCCCCAACATTCATACTGATAGCCCACTCACCTGGTTCCACTGCAGGCTATTAGCCCCCACAAGGTCCAGTGTAACAGGCTGGGACTGAGTGGTGCCTGCGAAGACGTGACTCAACAAGCTGACCACTGGCACCAGTGGATTTGCACTATGACTCCACTCCTCAAGGAATGTAAATGCCCGGCTTCTCTTCAGATTCAGGAAACTAGCCTAGAGGCCTAGCAGTCACTCAGGGAGATGGGTGGTGAGCGCTCAGCTCAGCAGAGCATGCAGTGCAGCGTCGGGGCTTAAGTGATCATTGAATTGGGACACATCACATTCCATCTTTCGGGTTTCCCTTAGTAAGGTACAAATCTGCAAAGGAGACAGCTGAAACATGGGATGTGTGGCTCCTCTGGTGTCTCATGAAGAATGGAGTGAGTCATTCACTCAGCATGTTGGACGGAGGACAGAATGGACGTGACAAGAAAGGAGAGTAGTTCTGTGCTCACTCCAACTGCCAGGCCCCACCTGCTTGGCTGCTGCATTACGACTCTGTTGCACCCAGAAACTTACCTGGTTGGAGTTTTCCAGCGGCCCATCAAACCAACTCAAGATGCAGAAATGTCTTGCCAATCTGCTTTCACACAATGGTTCGTCTTCTTGATCAGAAAAATGCCCCTCAGTCCCAAGGGTCTTTGAGATATTGTCAGGAATCATCTAACCATTCCCGGGAGGGAGGAGCCTACAAGCCCGTGAATGAAATAAAAGCCTGGTGATGGCATGATAAGCACTGTTTCACAGGGCATAACACCAGCTTTGAACATAGACCCTTCTGAATGTGGAATGGTGCAGAGCTTCCAAACTGAATTTTCAAAAGGGGAGAGTAAGGACATTTGGGGAGTGAGAAAAGCTGCAGAGGGTCTTCCTGGAAAACATCTTCAGAGAAGAGACTATGAAATTCGACAATGTTCATGTTCAACCCACAAATTCCTCGATATATATACCACCTCATCATACACTACAAATACAGAAAAGAGTTATTGTCTGTTCATTCTGTATGCAACCAAAAACAACAACCCTAATGTCACTGCAAGTACATCAGTGACCCTGAAAAGTCCTGTCTCTTTCTGTTGCTCCCAACGGACAGTCGAATATACGTATACTGATTCCTATATTTTTCTGGCAGGAGAACGATGAGCAAAGGCTTTCCTAACATCACATCTCCCACACCAAGACCTCCAATTTTAACCAGCTGATCCTGGAATATTCAACCCTAATCCCTGGCTGTCCGAATGAAGAGTTCACCACAATGTCAGAAAAATAATGCCCAAAAGGACTATGAATATTCAAGTGTGAAGACCCTACATCGCAAAACATGAATGTCAAACCAGAAGTGGTTCCATGATAACCAACACTTTAATAGAACCCTTGAGAAGAAAAAGCATACCTCAAGCATTTGCAAAGTGTCAAAACCACTTTCTTTTCTGACATTTTTCTACCCCCGTCCACTTGCCGTAAGCCTAATGTCTCTTGTTTCCTCCTTTCGATGTGAGATCTTGGAAAGAGGTGTTTTGTGTCATTTCTTACCCTCCAAAGCACAATGAATTTATTCCCAGATACCCGGTAAACATGAGAGCAACTCACTCCCCGAGTACTTGTTGTGCTTCACCCAATTCTAGGCTGCATCTCTTGAGGAGGTCCATCAAAATTAACAAGAGTGCCTAAAAGGACTCCATTCCTCTTGACACTGGAGCTCCAATGATATTGGGAGAGTAGGTTGTAAAACCCCATTATAGTCCTGAATCCTACCAGTAGAGGCTCACATCAAATCAGTTTCAAGTCTACCATTATTCATCAAGAAGTCACAAGCAAGCCACTACAAAGCGAAAGTGTCAGAGAAACTCCAGGGAAAAGAGCGGCTGTCTTTTGTGTTCATCACTTGGTTTTCCAGTTTTCAGTGAGGATCACGTGGAAAGTGCTCAGGTGTGGAAGACCCCTTCTTTGTCAGAGTGCATGGGAGTATATCCAAAAAGCCTGGAGAGAGTCAGGTGTAAGTGCAGTTGTCCTTTTGAATTTCCGGCCACTGAAACCTGGTGAAGATTGCAAAGGGGAGGAAGGTTGTGATGAATTATTGGCATAATGGTTGCCATGAGAGACCGGTGATCTCTGTCCTAAGGAGAGTAGAGTGAGGTCTTGGAAGTAGTTCTCTGAAGAAAGGCCGGTGAGTGTGCAGCACTGCTCTCTTGGAGCACATTTGCAAACTGAAAGGTGTCCCTGGAAAAGGTTTGCACGTGAACGTGGTACAGTTTTCCAGTGTTGATTCATTTTTTGAGGAGAGAAGAAAAGAAAAATAAATGGGTGAGAGGAAGGAGGGATGGGAGGATCCGATTCCTGCTGGTTCGTTCTCCTTCATTATTTTTTAGGGTTTGAAATTTCCATAATCTATCCGTGCTGGGGTCTAGAACCATGGTCTCCACCATGGGAGGCTGTCTCTCTAGGGGATGGGCTATTTTGCCAGCACAGAAATAACTGCTCTGAGTTACAACACTTGATCACTTACAGGACTAATTGGTGAAAAGTATGCAGATGAGCAATCATGCCCAAGCCAAACAATGCCTAAGGAATTCTTAATCCTCTTATACACTACAATCCAGCAAGGAACTCTTTTGCCTGTCAATACCCAAGACCAGCGGTGTGTCCTCAGAGACAGATTTCTCCCTTCTCCTCTTAAGGAGGAAATAGATTAACTGATCTCTGAAAACAAATGTGAAACAGGGATCCAAGGACGTCAGGAGCAGGGGCAGAGGCAGGACTATGTGAGATTGAGAATCTGCTCAAGAGATGACTATGAATGGAGACTTTGGGATAATTCACATATGAAACCCTAGCCAATATATTCACAATCTACTGATTAATTCCTCAATTCTATTTTTTTCATATTTTTCCGTTTGTCATTTTCTTTCAAAAATTCTAAACAGCAGAGTCTTGTGCATAATGGACAATCCAGATTTGTTGATGGATCTTGCCCATCGCCTGAGGTTAGGTTGAGCCAGAGGAAGTTGTTCCTCCTGTGCTATGCCTGTTTCCCTCAGTGAGGGGGTGCTTCAGCAACTGAGCAGGATGTTGTTGTGAGATATAACAAGGCAAAGGCAAGTGTTGATGGCTCATGGGGTCTGGTGTCCAAGAAGCGAAATGTGGTGGCAAAAAGACAAGATTGCTGATCCAGTTTCCATTTTCTGCTCATTATGATTTCAGTTATTACTCTCAAGATTCATTACAGAGGGATCGTGGCTGAAAGTCATATCCTTGATTCTACATTCATTCAGGTGCATTCACTTCCACCCAGAAAAATGCATCAATTGCTTACCAGTTCTCCTGTGATATGAGAAACATTCATGGGAGAAGTCCTCTAATCAAAGGGGAGGGAGCAGGCTCTGGGCAGCTCTGTTGTGAAGGGCATGGGGCCTCTAGGCTCCCTTAGGAGAAAGCACTTGGTTGCACTCCCCACAGGGTGAAGCCTTGGGCAACATGATCTTTGAAGACTGGCTCACGTGACATGGTGCCTGCACCCCTGATTCCACATGGGTCACAGAGGAGTGGCCCGAGAATATGGTGGCATCACGGATCCCAGAGACCATTCCGCTCCTGGCCACTTCAAGCCCACATTTAAGACAAGCACCGGCTCAGCTGTCAGGATAAGAGGATAGAGGAAGGGAGCGGGTGCCACGGTCCTGTGTTTTTAAAGAAATGATTCTATCCTTGTTGACTGGTCAACTAGAAGCCAGGTTGTAAGTGACATGCAGCCCCATGGGTGATAAATCCCTCCATATCCAGGCAGGACCAGGTTTCCCACTGAAGCCTGACAGCTCGCACTTCCACCCAGGCCCGCTAGGTGGGGTTGTGATCCGTTGGCCCCACCATTCATACTGACAGCCAGCACACCTGGATCTTCTGCAGGCTATGAACTTCCACAATGTCCAGTGCAAAAGACTGGTACCAAGGACTGCCTGAAGAAGTGGCTCAACCACCTTACTACAGGAACCAGTGGATTTCCACTCCGAACCCACTCCTCAAGGACTGGGAATGCATGGCTTTCCTTCAGAGTCAGGAAACTAGCCTAGAGGCCTAGCGGACACACAGAGACATGGGTGGTGAGCGCTCAGCTCAGCGGAGCATGAAGTGCACCTCCGGGGCTAAAGTGATCATTGAATTGGGACACATCACATTCCATCTGTAGGGTTTCCCCCACTAACCTAAAAAGACTGCAAAGGGGACAACTGGAACATGGCAAGTGTGTGTTCCACGTGAAGGTGTTTGGCTCCTCGGGTGACTCATGAACAAAGGAGGGAGTCATACACTCAGCATATTCAATGCAGTACAGGACGGACCTGAAAAGAAAGGAGAGTAGTTCTGTGCTCACTGCAACTGCCAGGCCCCACCTGCTTGGCTGCTACATTAGAACTCCGCTGCACCCAGAAACTTACCAGGTGGGATTTTTCCAGGTGCACGTCAAACCATCTCAAGATGCAGAATGTGTCTTGCCAATCTGCATTCACAAAGTTGTTTGTCTTCTTGACCAAATGCCAATCGGTTCCAAGGGTCTGTGCGACAATGACAGGAGTCATCTAACCATCCCCTGGAGGCAGTAGCCTACAAGGCGATGATTGAAATAAAAGCCTGGTGATGGCATGATGAGCTCAGATTCACAGCACATAACACCAGCTTTGAACATAGACCCTGCTGAAAGTAGAATGATGCAGAGCTTCCAAACTGAATTTTCAAAACGGGAGAGTGGGGATATTTGCGGGGCAAGAAAAGCTGGAGAGGGTCTTCCTGGAAAATAACTTCAGAGAAGAGACACTATGAAACACATCATTGTTCATATTCAACCCACAAATTCCTCGGCATATAGACTGCCTCTTCAAACACTACTAATACTGGAAGTAGTAATTTTCCGTTCATTCTATATGCAACCATGAACACCGACCCTAATGTCATTGCAAGTACATCAATGCCCTTGAAAGTTCTGTCTCTTTCTCTTGCTCACAAGGGACAGCTGAATATACGTATACTGATTCCTACATTTTTCTGGCACAAGAAGCGTGAGCAAAGGCTTTCCTAACATCACAGCAACAACCCCCGACCTAGAATTTAAACCAGCTGATCCTGGAATGTGCAACTCTAATCCCTGGCTCTCTGAATGAAGAGTTCACCACAATCTCAGAAAATTAATCCCCCTAAGGTCTATGGATATTCAAGTGTGAAGACCCTAAACTGGCAAAGCATGAATATCAAACCAGAAGTGGTTCCATAATAACCAACACTTTAATAGAATAACTGAGAAGAAAAAGCATACCACAAGCATTTGCAAAGTGTCCAATCCGCTGTCTTTCTTGCCATGGTTTTGTGCCCCACCCACATGCCGTATGCCTATTTTCTCTGGTTTCCTCCTTCCGGTGTGAGATCTTGGAAAGAGGTGTTTTGTGTCATTCCTTACCCTCCAAAGCACAATGCATTAATTACCAGATCCCGGGTAAACATGAGAGCAGCTCACACCCCGCGTTGTTGTTATTCTTCACCCAATTCTAGGCTGCATCTCTTGAGGAGGTCCATCAAAATTAACAAGAGTGCATAAAAGGGTTCCATTCTCCTTGACACTGGAGCTCCAATGATATTTTGAGAGTAGGTTGTAAATCCCCCTGACAGTCCTGAATGCTAGCAATAGAGGCTCACATCAATTCTGTCCCAAATCCTACCATTATTCATCAGGAAGTCACAAGCAAGCCACTGCATAGACAAACTGTGAGAGAAACTCCAGGACAAGAGCGGCTGTCTTTTGTGTTCACCTCCTGGTTTTCCACTTGGCATTGAGGTTCACGTGGAAAGTGCTCAAGTGTGGAAGTTTCCTTCATTGGCAGATGGTATGGGAGTATGTCCAAATAGCCTGGAGAGAGCCAGGTATAAGTGCAGTTGTCATTTTGAATTTGCTGCCACAGAAACCTGGTGAACAATGCACAGGGGAGGAAGGTGGTGAAGAATTGCTCGCATAAGCATACTCATGAGAGAACAGTGATCTCTGTCCTAAGGAGAGCAGAGTGAGTTGGTGGAAGTAGTACTGTGAAGGAATGCAGGTGAGTGTGCAGAACTGCTCTCTTGGAGCACATTTGGAAACTGAAAGGTGTCTGTGTAAAAGGTTTGCACGTGAACGTGGTACTGTTTTCCAGTGTTGATTCACAGTTGTAGAAGAGGAGAAAAGAAAAGGAGTGAGAGGATGGAGGGTTGGGAGGCTCTGATTTTGGCTGGTTCATTCGTTTGTAATTTCCATAATCTAACCGTGCTGGGGTCTGGAAACCATGGTCTCCAGCATAGGAGGCAGCCTCTCTAGAGGATGGGCTACTTTGCCAGCACAGGAATGACTAGTCTGAGTTTCTACACTTGATCACTAACAGTACTAATTGGTGAAATAGTATGCAGATGAGAAATCATGACCTAGCCAAACAATGCCTAAGGAATTCTTAATCATCTTATTCACAACCATTCAGCAAGGAACCCTTGTGTGTGTAAATACCCAGGACCAGGGGTGTTTCCTGAGGGACAGATTTTTTCCCCTCTTCACTTAAGGAGGAAAAATGATGTAGTTGATCCCTGAGCAGTAAAGTTTTATGAGGGCTCCAAGGATACCAGGAGCAGGGGCAGAGGCAGTACTATTTGGGATTAAAAATATTCTCATTTGGTGACAATTTGTGTAGATTTTGGGGACCAATCATACATGCATCCCTAGCCATTATAATCTCAATCTACTGACTCTTTCCTCAATCCTATTTTTTTCTTATTTTTCCTTTGGTTTTTTTTTTTTTTTTTTGAAAAATTCTAAACAGCAGAGATCTGTGCATAATGGACAAGCCAGTTCTGTTGATGGATCTTGCCCATCGCCTGAGGTTAGGTTGAGCCAGAGGAAGTTGTTCCTCCTGTGCTATGCCTGTTTTCCTCAGTGAGGGGGTGCTTCAGCAACTGAGCAGGATGTTGTTGTGAGATAAAACAAGGCAAAGGCAAGTGTTGATGGCTCATGGGGTCTGGTGTCCAAGAAGCGAAATGTGGTGGCAAAAAGACAAGATTGCTGATCCAGTTTCCATTTTCTGCTCATTATGATTTCAGTGATTACTCTCAAGATTCATTACAGAGGGATCGTGGCTGAAAGTCATATCCTTGATTCTACATTCATTCAGGTGCATTCACTTCCACCCAGAAAAATGCATCAATTGCTTACCAGTTCTCCTGTGATATGAGAAACATTCATGGGAGAAGTCCTCTAATCAAAGGGGAGGGAGCAGGCTCTGGGCAGCTCTGTTGTGAAGGGCATGTGGCCTCTAGGCTCCCTTAGGAGAAGGCACTTGGTTGCACTCCCCACAGGGTTTGTGAAGCCTTGGGCAACATGAACTTTGACGAGTGGCTCACGTGACGTGTTCTGCACTGCAGATTCCACCTGAGGTCACAGAGGAGCAGCCGGAGAACAGTGGTGTCACGGTTCCCATGGCAACCAGAGACCATTCCGCTCCTGGCCCTTTCCAGCCAACATTGAAGACAAGCACCGGCTCAGCTGTGAGGATAAGAGGATAGATGAAGGGAGCGGCTGCCAGGGTCTTGCGTTTTTAAAGAAGTAATTCTTTCCTTGTTGCCTGGTCTACTAGAAACCAGGCTGTAAGCGGTATGCAGCCCCGTGGGTGATAAATCCTTCCATGTCCAGGCAAGAAAAGGGTTCCCACTGAAGACTGACAGCTCGCCCTTCCACCTGGGCCCGCTAGGTGGCGCTGTCCTCTGTTGCCCGCAGAATTCATGCTGAGAGCCCACTCACCTGGCACCTGCTGTAGGCTATAAGCCCCCACAAATTCCAGTGGAGCAGGTTGGGACTGAACGGTGCCTGAGAGGATGTAGCTCAACAAGCTTAGCACTGGCACCAGTGGATTTGCCCTCTGACCCCACTCCTCCAGCACTGGGATAACCCGGATCTTCTTCAGAGTCAGGAAACTAGCCTAGAGTCCTATAAGCCACACAGAGTGATGGGTGGTGAGGGCTCAGCTCATTAGAGCATGCAGTGCAGCGCAGGGGCTTAAGTGATCATTGAATTGGGACACATCACATTCCATCTGTCGGGTTTCCCTTCCTAAACTACAAAAAATGGAAATTAGACAGCTGTTACGTGGGATGTCCGTGTTCCATGTGAAGGTGTGTGACTCCTCTGGTGGCCTATGAAGAGAGGAGGGAATCATTTATTCAGCATGTTGGACAGAGGACCGGACAAACCAAAGAAGCAAGGAGAGTTGTTGTTGCTCATTCCAACTGCCAGGTCCCTCCTCCTTGGCTGCTGCATTATGACTATGCTGTATGCAGATACTTACCTGTTTGGATTTCTCAAGGGGCACATCAAATCTCTTCAAGATGCAGAAATGACTTGCCAATCTGCTTTCACACAACGGTTCATCTTCTTGACCAGACAAATGCCCCTCTCTCGCAAGGTCCTGTCGGATATTGCTAGGAGTCCACTAACCAGTCCTGGGAGGGAGCAGACTAGAAGCTGGGGAATGTAATAACATCCTGTGATGGCATGACAAGCACAGTTTCACAGGGCCTAACACCACATTTGAACATACACCATGCTGAAAGTGGAATGGTGCAAAGCTTGCAAGCTGAATATTCGAAAGGGGAGAGTAAGGACATTTGGGGCACAAGACAAGCTGGAGGGTGTCATACTGGAAAACAACTTCAGAGGAGAAACACTGTGAAACTCGTCATTGTTCATGGTCAACCCACAAGCTCCACAACATATATTCAGCCTCATCATACACTACAAATACAGGAAGTAGTTATTGCCCGTTCATTCTGTATGCAACCAAGAACACCAACCATAATTTTGTTGAAAGTACATCAATGCACTTGCAAATTCCTGTCTCCTTCTTGTTGCTCCCAAGGGACAGCCGAGTATATGTATACTGATTCTTCTATTTTTCTGGCACTAGAAACATGAGCAAAGGCTTTCCTAACATCACAGCACCTACCCCACAACCTACAATTTAAACCAGCTCATCCTGGGATATGCAACACTAATCCCTGTTTCTCTGAATGAAGAGTGCACACAATCTCAGATATTTATTCCCCAAAAGGTCTATGAATATTCAAGTGTGAAGATCCTACATCGGCAAAACCTGAATATCAAAACAGAAATGATTCCATAATAACAACATTTTAATAGAAATACTGAGAAGGAAAACCGTACCTGAAACATTTGCAAATTGTCAAATACGTTTTCTTTCTTGACTTGTTTCTTTCTGCCACCCACATGCCATATGCCTAATGTCTCTTATTTCCTTCTTCTGGTTTCAGTTCTTGGGGAGAGAGGTTCTTGTGCCATTCCTTACCCTAAAAATCACAATGCATTCACTCCCAGATCGCCAGTAAACATGAGAGCAATTCACTACCGGAGTTGTTATGCTTCACCCAAATCTATGCTGTATCTCTTGAGGAAGTCCGTCAACATTAACAAGACTCTACAAAAGGGCTCCATTCCTCTTGACACTGGAGCTCCAATGATATTGGGACCATGGGTTTTAAATCCCCCGTGATCTTCCTGAATGCTACCAATAGAGGCTAACATCAATTCAGCCCCAAATGCTACCATGATTCATCAATAATCACATACAAGCCACTGCAATACAAAAGTGTCAGTGAAAGTCCAGGGACCAGAGCGGCTGTCATTTGTGTTCATCTCTTGGTTTTCCAATTGACATAATATACACTTACTAACTGAGTATCCTCTCAATTTCCATACCCCATATAACCTGAGAATCCTGAATGATCCTGAATATATTGTGCTTCCTAAATGATCTGAGTACAATCTATGATATTTGTAGCCTAAATGATCATAATGTCATTTATGACTGTGTATTCACTATGATCTTGGTAGCCTCTATAAATTTGGTAGCTTCTAATGCCTAAGAATCCTCTATGAAATTTGCAGCTTCTGTAATCTGATAACTCTATGGCATGAGTAGTTTATATGATCTTTATAATCCCTATCATCTGAATAGATTCTATAATCTGATTAGCTTCTAAGTTAGCCTCTATGAACCAAGTAGTCTCTAAAAGTTTCAAAAATTCTATGGCCTTCATATCATCAATTTTTGATCTACATATCTTGTATTTGCAACCTGTAGAGCTTTTATGACCTCCATAGCCTCTCTGGACTAAGAAACTTCTATTGCCTGCAAACTCTCCAGCAGTTGAGTACCCACTATGAACTGAATATTTTCTATTACCTTACTAGAAATCATAGTCTTTATAAATAAACAGTTTCTGTAATCTGCTTGGCATCTATGATATGAGTGGAATCTATGACATAAGTAACCTAGATTAAATTAATCACCCAATGAAGATTTTATCCTGTGTGAACTGAGAAGTTTCTATGTTCTAGTAGCTTCTATGAAATGTATACAACCTATGACTAGCATAGATTTTAAGAACTGTGTAGCCTGTATGACTTATGTATCCTGTCTGATATGCATAAGCATTTATGGGTTTGTTAGTCTAAAACATCTTATTAACCTCTTTGACTTGCACAGTCTACATAACTTGAGTAACCTCTATGTCTTAGGTGCCTGTATGACCTGAAGCTTCTATGAACTGAGTATCATATATGGAGTGAATTGTCTATGTTTCTGATTAATCCTCTATGACCAGAATGATGTCTATGTTACTTAGTAGCCTCTATCTAGAGCATAAGCTCTCTGACCTGTGTAACCCATATGTCCTCAGTATCTTCTAGGATTTAAGTAGCATATATACAAGTGTGTAAAATGTACAAAAGCCTCTGTGACCAGCAAAATCTTTATGTTCTTCATAGTTCTTATGGCTTATGTAAACTCTATCACCTTCATAACATGAAGTTGGTGTATCTTAAATGACTTGAGTAGCCTGCATATTTTCACTGATCTGCATAGACCCTGTTACCTTCACAGTCTGTAGGACCTGAGTAACTACTGGGTCCTTTTCAATGCATTATCCATTTTCTATTTAAGAACATTTTAGCCTAAATAACCTACATAAACCCTATGACTTTAGTATCCACTTTAACTTTTAAATATCTGTGACCTCAGTAGTCAGTATGACCTCTGTGGTCTCTATGACCTACCAGCTATTAAGTCCTCCCTAGCTTCTATAACATTGGTTAACTTTATGACATGAAAATCCTTAATGACTGCTGTACCATTAGGTCCTGTATACTCTGCAGACTAAATAAATTTGGTAATTTCTATGGTCTAAGTAGATTATATGGCCTTAGTAACTTACACGACTCTATGATTGAGTACTTCTATGACCTGAAAATCTTCATGGCTTAGTTTTTTAAATGTTCTTAGAATCCCCTATGGCCTGTTTATCTTCTTTGGCATGGGAAATCTAAATTACATTAGTACCCCCTATGACATATGTAGCCTCTATAAATAGAATATCCTCTGTGAAATATGGAGACACTATGATATGTGTTGCTTCCATGACTTGGGTAGTCTTTATAATTTATTAAGCACTTATGAGCTGGGTATTTTTTAAGACCAAATAAGGCTCTGCCTTTAGTAACCTCTAAGACCCACTTAAATTTTTTGCCCTGATTAGTTCTATAACCAACATAGCATCTATGTACTGAGAAATTTTATCAATAGCAAAGCCTCTCTATCCTACAATGCTTGTATGACCTGCATAAATTCCGTGGACTGTGTAAACTCATTGGTCTGTTTATCTTCTCTGAACTGAGTAACTTCTATGAATAGTGAAACCACCATGACCTGCCTCTGATCTGGGTAGCCTCAATGACCTCAGAGATTCTATGGTCCATGTAGCATATCTGAACTATGTACCCTTTAAATGACTTAATAGCCTAAGTTATCTCAGTAGCCAGTTAGATCTTTGTAGTCTCTATGAACTTCAAGGTCCCTATGACTTGCAAACCCTCTGTGATTTTTGTAGAGTCTTTTACATTTGTAACTTCTATGACTTGTACACATTTTGTGGCCTGAGAAACCAAAATGACCTTAGAAACCCTGTGTGACCTGCATGGTCATACTGACTCCTGAGGTCAAAGATGTTTCAAAGATTTAGTGGATTCTGAGGTCATAGCATATACACAGGTTTAGTCATCTGTATGACTTGTGTATACTGTATGAGCTGCATAGACTCAATCACAGGAGTAGTTCCTATAAGCAGCCTTCTATCTTTGGACTTACTACCTTCCATTGCTTGTGTACTTCTTTGATCAGAGTTGTCTCTATGAATTGAGCAAAACCCTTAACCACAAGATTTTTATATCCTAAGAAGTTTCTCTGATCTTTGTAGCCTCTATGACCTGCAAAGCCTCAAAGCCTTCAATAGATTTTATGATCTGTAGGGTATCTTGAATTGTATGTTTTATGACTTACATCACTTCTATACCTGAGTAGCCTATATGGTCCAATTAGCATCTTATATCCTTTGTAGATAGGGAGAACTGCAAGACTTTATTGCATTAGTAGAACTTATTACACGAGTTGATTTCCAAATTTCAAGCATCATTATATGCTGAGTTGTCCCAAATAACTTAGAAAACTCTGCACATGTAGACTTTATGATCTTCATAATATTTATGACTGAGTATGTAAACATCTGAGTTGCCCCTCTGAAATAAGTAGCCTAAGTGTCCTTAGCAGTCGCAAATATCAGAATAAAATAAAATCTGAGCCATAGTCATTGAAGTTGAAAGAAAGAACTGATACTATGAATCAACAAAACACAAACCTGCATTTTTGAAAAAAATAAACTCTTATCCAAGCTAATAAAGATGAAGAGATAACAGAAAGTTGTAACATTTAAATAATAATAAAAAAACTATCACCATGGTCACCACAGAAATACAGATGATAATCAGAAGCTATTCGGAAAATATAAACTGTAAGACATTCACAAATTTCTGTACCCAAATTGAACCAGGAAGACATAGAAAATTCAACATATTAATTTTAAGCAAAGAAATTGAAGACATTATCAAAAGACTATCAAAAAAGAAAACCTGAGGACCACACTAAATCTCAACTGAGTTTCACCAATTAAAGAATAACTAACACTAATCCTTCTTAATTTTTTCCATGAAATATAAAGGAAGAAACTCTTCCCAAATCATTCTATGAAGCAAGTTTCACCCTGATACCAAAACCAGACAAATACACATAAAGGATAGAGAACTTCAGACCACAATTCCTGATAAACATAATGGAAAAATTCTTAAGAAAATACTGACACTATTTGCATAAATAGCAAATTAAAATGAAAATACACCATGATCAAGTGAGTTCATTCCAGGGATACAAAGTTATTTCAACCTATGAAAGTCAATACATACAATTCATCACATGAATAAAATTTAAAAAATAAATCTTCTGCTTCTCTCAACAGATGCAGGAAAAGCATTTGACAGAATCCATTCATGTTCAAAACACTAGAAAAAATAGAGATAGTAGGACTGTACATGAATATTGTAGAAGTTATATATCCTAAACTCAAAGCCAATATTACTTTAAAGATAGAAATTTTCACAGCAGTCCCTCTCAAAACAAGAACAGAAATATCATCTTTCACCATTTCTGCTCCACAGATTTCCAAAAAGTCTAGCCACAGCAAGAAGACAGAAGATATAAATCAATGGGTCACAGTTAAGAAATGAAGGCCTGAAACTGTCCCTATTTGCCTAAAACATGATTCTATATTTAGAAAACCAAAAAACCAGAAAGATTCAAGACCTCATAGGTCAACTCAGCAAAGTAGCAGGATATAAAATAAACATCCATTAATCAATGAGATTCTATACATCACTGATGAGTAATCTGAGAGAGAAATTTAAAAACCTTTCCCATTAACTATAACCATCAAAAAAGTGTCGGGAGTCAATCTAACAAAAGAGGTGAAAGACATTTTCCATGTAAGTGGAAAAAGCTCTCATAAAATTTATGTAGAAAAATAAGAAAACAGAGTAACCAAAGAAATATTTGAGAAAAGTGAAGCAGGATGCATCACAAAACCAAACCTTAAATTATACTACAGATCTATAGTAACAAAAAAGCCTGGTATTGGTACCAAAAACAGACATGAATGGTTCTTAATAGAAGACACAGAGACAAATTCGTGTGAACATGTTTACCTCATAAAAGTCAAAGATATCATAAACATATGTTGGAGAAAAATAGCCTCTTCGATAAATCGTGCTGAAAGAATTGGAAATCCTTATATAATAAAGTAAAATGTGATCCCTATATCTGACCCTGAAAAAAACCCAACTCAAATGGATCAAGGATGTAGGCATTAGAATAGAGACCCTTGTCCTACTAGAATAAAAGCAGGCCAAAATCTTCATCATATTGCTTAGGAACTGAATTACTCAACAAAATGCATAAAATTTGAGAACTAACATCAGATATCAATAAATGTGATGCTATCAAAATAAATAACTTCTTTTCAACAACAAAGAAAATGTACAGAGAACCTAGAGAGTAGGTGAAAACCATTACCTTCTTCACATTAGATAGAGCATTAACCTCAGAATATAAAATGAACTGAAAAATCTTAACAACAAAACAACTAATAACCCAATAAATAAATGGCAAAGGAACTGAAAATGTACTTTACAAAAATATGAATGTAAAATATATAATAAAATCTCTTCAAAGTGTCTAGCAGTTAGAGAATTGAAAATTAATAATACACTGAGATTCCAAGTCACTTCAGTCAGAATGGCAACTATAAAGGATGCACATAACAGTAAATATTGTCAAAGATGTTGGAAAAAGGTACACCAATACATTGCTGCTGAGATTGCAAATCTGTGGCAGAAAACTTTAGTATGGTTATTCCTTAGGAAACAGAATGGAACCTATGTTTGTCCAAGATATTCTACTCCTAAGCATATACCCAAAGGACTTAAGGACTTAAATCAGCATACAATAGTGACCTGGCCACATCAAGGTTTACAAAGCTATGGAACCAACATAGGTGGCCTTCAGCAGATAAATGAATAAAGAAAATGTGATATATATATATATATATATATATATATATATATATACACACACACAGACACACACAATGACAATTACTCACTCATAAAGGAGAATAAAATTAGGGAGAGAGGGAGAAGCAAAATTTTCACAGATTAGACAGGAGGTAGTGAAGGGCTGGTAAAAGGGATGGAATTGGGGAACACAGTAGAATAAATCAGAAATAATTTAATTCTGTTTATATATGAATACATGGTCAGTCTAACTCCATATCATATAAAACTACAAAAAATGGGAGGTTATAAACTACATATGTATCATATGTCAAAATACATTCTACTGTTATGTATAACTGATACTGTCATGTATAACTGAAATAAATAAATACAAAAAATTAAACAGAATCTACATTGAGTATCCTCAATGGCCTGCTTAGCATCTATTTTCTTGATAGTCTGTATGACATTCATAGCCTCTATGAGTGTCAAAGACCTGCAAAGTCTTATGGTCTTCTAGAGTAAATGATGTTAATTCCCTGTAAACTGTGTAGCTTCCATGACATGAGTACAAATTATGATCTCAGTATTCTTCATGACTTTTATTCCCTCTATGACCTGAGTAGCCTCTATGACTTTTGTAGTATTAGTATCCTGAACCCTCTACTATCTGCATACCTTCTATGATCTGTATAGCCTCTACAAAATGTGCACCCTCTACAACCTGTTTCTCCTATGACCTGCTAGAGTCAGTGGTCTTAGTAGCCTATATAACCTGTGGAACACAAGCATAAAAGTAGCCTCTATTTCTCATGTATCATCTGTTTTCTGAAAAACATTGAACTGAGCATTCTTTATGACCTGCATAAATTTTATGACCGCCATATCCTCTATAGACTGAGAAAACTCTGTTATATGAAGAATTTATGAAATGAATAGTCTCTTTAACTTTCATATTTTCCATTTCTTTAAAACTTTCATAATCTGAGTATTCCCTGTGATTTGCAGAGCTTATTTTCCCTGCATGATTTTTCTGTCCTGAATCGTCTCTAGGACCTGATTAGTCTAAAGGATTTTTGTAAGACATATCTGCTTAGTCTCTAAGGTTCAAGATGACTATACAAACTCTGCAGCCTTCATGACCTTAGTAGCCCCCGTCATCTATGTAATAACTATATTTGAGTCTTCTCTATTGCCTATATACACTCAGTGAACTGCATGACCTCTATTTTCTGTGTGGTCTCTCTGACATTAATAGAATCAATTACCTTTGTATTTTCAATGACTTGCACAGCTTCTATGATTGAGTATCCTCTATGACCTGCTTTATCACTATGACTCTCACAGTTTTTTATGGGCTGAGTAGCTTTACTGTCCTATATTGACATCAGGGCCAGTGAAGCCTCCATGACCTATGCAAATTTTATCAACTATGTAAACTCCATGACTTGCATATCTGTTATGGGCAACTTAGCTTCAGTGACATGTCCTTCTCCATGAACTGCATAGCATTATTGACTGAGTAGTCTTAATTCCATGAGTGCTTCCTATTAATTTTATACACACTATTTACTGAATAATATTTAGGAGAAATTTTTCTCTATTAACTATGTAGCCTCTATGATGTTTATTTTCTTCAAATCTCCAGTGACCCCTCTCTTTTGCCACACCTTAGTTTCGTACAGTTAACAAAGAGTTATTTCATGAAGGCACTACTCCACTCCTCAGATTACAACAGTCATATTCTTATCATTTTATCTCAGATCATTGTAATATCCTCACACATGTGAGATTTTGGGGCACCTCATAGCTAAACTGTAAATTTTTATTCTTGACCCCCATCAAGCTTATACCCTTCTCACAATGCAAAGTATTTCCAGTCCATTTCCTGGAGTCTGCATATTCTTACAAGTTCCAGCATTCCAAGTTCAAAGTTTACTGAGCCTCAAGATGTACCCTCAGCATGCCTTGCAGTAAAAACCAAAATCCATTTACATATATCCAGTATATAATGACATAGAGAAAACATTTACATTTAACAAGGGAGATACAGCAATATATAAGGAAACATGAGACCAAAACAAAACTAAGGAAAGGACAGGACCAAAACAAGACTAAAAGCTGGACACAGTGGTGCGTGCCTTTAATCCCAGAGGCTTGGGGGACTAAGGCAGGAGGATTGTGAGTTCAGAGGCAGCCTCAGGAATGGAGAGGCACTAAGCATCTCAGAGAGACCCTGTCTTTAAAGAAAATGCAAAATAGTGCTGGGAATGTTGCTTAGTGGTTGAGTGCCCCTGAGTTCAAACCCTGGTTCCCACCTCAAAAAAGACTAAAATGCATCTTGAGAAACAAGACCATAATTCCACATCCAGAATCTGGGACACATGATATTGTGGTGTTCTCTCCAAAGAACTGTGCAGCTTCTACAGGATAGCCTTCCTTTTTGCAACTTATAAGGCCTCTCTCTTGCCATGGTTCTTATTCAATTTTTGCAGCTTTCCTAAATAGATGTTTCATATTATGAGAATTTTTTAATCTTGGGAGTTCTCACCTAAATTTCTGTTTTCTTTTCATATGTACACACATCACCCTCCCAGAAGCATTCAGCAGAGTGTTTCACCCTGCATCATTTGCCTGGTCCCCCAGGTTTCACACTGAGATCTCAATGGAAGCCTCCATGATCATCTAACTCCATCAAATTATATTCATGCAGAATCAGAACAACAATATTGATGTCAAGTTCTGCAGCCATCTCAGGCAGTAGCAAATCATCCTGGGACTGCAGCTGTACAAAGTTATGAATGTTTTGAATGGCTGAGCATGGTGAAAAAATATCCATAGTCTCCTCATAAGCATGGTCTTATGGTCTCCATGGTGTCCTCTCAAAGGAATTTTTACAATAGTACTCTTGGGTCTGAGTTAAGTGTGATCTTGCCAATTCCTGAGATACCCTCATGCCATCTTTTTGATATGCACTAAGTATTCTCTATGGCATGCACATTGTGACCTTTTTCACTTTTATGGCTAAAATAGCCTAAATGACTAGTGTTTCCTTTATGGTTTGAATAAACTAGATAACATTTGAACCCCTATGATCTCTGTGACTTCTATGACCATCAAAGTATCCATTCACTGCAAAGTCTCCTTGATGTGTGTAGCCACTCTGGTCAGAATAGCTTAATTACCTTAGTAGCTTAAATGATTTGCATATACTCTGGAATATGAGTAGCCTCTATGACCTAGGTAGCATTTAAATTCTGAGTACACTCTGTAATATTTAGCCTTGATGACTTGCACAGCTTTTATACATATGAAGTCTCTATGTCCTGAGTAGCCCCTATGACATATGTAGTATCTGTGTCTGCAGAGGCCTGTAATAACTCCATACACTTCATGACCTAAATATTACCTTGAAACTCAGCATCATCTATGAAAACATAATCTCTGTGACTTAACATAGTCTCCATAACCAGGGTAGACTTTCTGAATGGCATAATATATATATAACCTGTGCAGATTCTATGAGCTATATAGTCCTTAGTGCCTGAATTGCTTCAGTAACCTGCTCATCTTCTAGGTCTGAGTGGTCTCTAGAGCTGAGATAGCATCTTAAACTTCTATGATCTGTTCAGTTCTTATCCCTTTATAAGTGTCATAGCATGGGTAATAGTCTATGACTTATAAGCCCTAAGACCTGAGTATCATTTGTTTCCCACATAGCCTCTATGACATGAGTATCCTGTATATTTTTTCGAGCATGTAAGTCTTGTGTAGCATCTATGACCACTTTAGAATCTTTAACTTGCATAGTCTCTATGACTTTTGTATCTTGCTCAGTCTTAGTAGCTCTTAGTAGTTTCTAGGACTTGTGAGTAGGACACCTTACCTGTGGATTCTTCAGGACTTGAGTAGCACCTTGGAACTCAGTATCCTCTGAGATCAGAATTCCTCTAAGACCTGCATTGCCTTCATGAACAGCAGAACCTCTATGACAATCCTAACCATTATAATCTATGCAGCCTCTAACATCTAAGTAGAATTTAAGACCCAAGTTTCCAAGATAGACTTAATATTCTCTATGACCTGTGTAAATTTTATGTAATGAAGAACATATAGGTTATGCTTAACCTGAATGTTATATGTATAGATGTGCCCTGCAAAATGTCAGTAACATGCAAACCTCTATGGCCTCAGTATGTGGCCATAGTATGTATGACCAGATTAGAATCTTTGTCCCAGGCAGCATCTATTACCTGTATAGCTTGTATGACTGGAGTTGTCTAAAAGACCTAAGTTGCCTATATTGTTCAGTATCCATTGGGATCTTTGTATCCCCTAAGGACTGAGTTGACTATGAGTTAGATATCTTCTATTACCTATAGAAAATTGTAATTCATTCGTGTGTTTGATATGCAACAACTAGTCCTGTGTATATTCTATGGCCTGAGTATATATAAACACCTGAAAACTTTATTCCTCTATAGCCTCTATGACCTCAGCATAGCCTCCATGACGTGAATATCCTCTAGTTCCTATGCAGACACTAAGATCTGTGTGGCATTTATGGCTTGAATTGCCTAAATGACCTGAGTAACTTTTATTACCTAGCAGATACTATGATCCAAGTAGTCTCTATGACCTGAATGTGCTATATGACCTGAATAACCCTAATTATTTGAGTAGTCTCAATAGCCTGACAAGTTTACATGACTTGTTTATTGTGTATGACCTGTAAAATGACTATGGCATGTGTATGTATCCTCTATGTGTAGAAAAACTCCAAAGTCTTGCGGACTTGAATAAACTCTGTGACCATTGTAGTAGCAAAAGCCAGAGTTGTATTGATGATCTATGTAGCCTCTTTGACACACATAACATCTAAGGACTGATTACCATATCATTCTTGAACAGTCTTGATGACATGTGTACATTTTCTGGAATGAGGAGACTAAATAATCTCACTGTACCCTAATGAATTTCGTAGCTTCTATGACAGTTTTGTTCTAAGACACGGGCAGCCTTTAAACTGTGACAAACCTAAATGATTCACATAGCTTATTGGGATTTATTAGTCTAAATAAACTTAGTGGACACATGTAAGACTGGATTTGAATCTATCACCAACCAAGCCCCTATGGCCAGCATAAATTATGTTGCATGCAAAACCTGTATTACATGTATATCCTGAGTATATTAAATGATCTGTGTAACCTCTATGGTTTCTGTAACCACTGTGATTGCAGATGACCCATGATTAAAATTTTCTCTTTGAACTATGTATTCTCTATAAGCTGTGTAGGCTTTATCATTTGAGCTTCTTTTCTGACAAGCTTAGCCTCTATGAACTGCATATCCTTTATTGCCTGAGTAGCCCATATAATTTTCATAAGTTTTATAATGTTGCCTCTATGACCTGGGTAATCTGTATGTCCATAGTATCTTCTAAGGCCAGCATAGCCTCTGCATCTTGATTATGCTCTATGACCTTTTAAACCTCTAGGATTTGCATAGCCAATATTGCCTATAAGTCTCTGGTCTGAGTACAACTAAGTGTGTGTAGCATCTTTCACATGTATAGGCTCCATTTTGTGTTAACACTCCATATTCTGAATAGCCTTTAAACCTGCATACCTTCTATATTTTTGTAGAATGTATGGTTGGAGTAACCTTTTTGATTGGTTTACCCTCTGTTAAGATTTAGATATTAGGGTTCACCAAAAGATCATGTAAGAGAAAATGCCAGAGTGAAATTACTGGGTTATGGCAACATTAATAAACTCAGTACATTAATCCCCTAATAGGAATTAATAGATGGTAATTATAGGCAGGTAGGATGTGGATAGAGAAGTTTGGTCATTTGGGGTCTCTCTTTTTGGTATATATTTTGTCCCAGGAAAGATTCATTTTCTCTCTCTCTCTCTCTCTCTCTCTCTCTCTCTCTCTCTCTCTCTCTCCCACCTGCTTCCCTTATTCCTGGTGTAATGTCACCAGCTGGATTTCCTTTCCTTTGCCACACATTTCATTTTTTAACTTTTAAAGTTTATAAGCATTGGTGAAAATTAATATTGACCATATTTTGCTGTACACATTTTCAGGTACACCAGGTGCTAAATATTATATATTTGGATTAGTGAAATGTAGACTTATTATTTTGACTTATTTCTTTAATTTTATTTTGATTCACTATACACAGTAGGATAAAACTTTGTTTCTCTGGTTCTACATGAGGTAGAGTCACACTCTTTGTAATCACACATGTACATAGGGTAATGATGTTTGTCTCATTGTAATATCTTTCCTTCCCCCTGCCTCCTCCACACACCTCACTATCCTCTATACATTCCTTACTTCTCCATTCTGCCTCCTCCCCCATTATGTATCATCAACCACTTATCAGAGAAATCATTTGGTCTTTGGATTTATGGGATGTGCTTATTCCAGCTACCATGCTATTCTCCAACTCCATCAATTTACCTGTAAATGCAAAAATTTCATTTTTATGGATAAATAATATTCCATTGTATATATATATATATATATATATATATATATATATATATATCACAGTTTCTTTATCCATTCATCTATTGAAGGACATCCAATTTGGTTCCACAATCTAGTTTTCGTGAATTGAGCTGCTGTATACATTGATGTGGTTACATCACTATAGTATGCTAATTTTAAGTCCTTTGAGTATAGACCTAGGAGTGGAGTAGTTGGGTCAAATGGTGGTTCCATTCCAAGCTTTATAAGGAATTTCCATACTGCTTTTCAGAGTGGCTGCACAAATTTGCCAACCCACCACTAATGTATGAGTGTACCTTTTTTCTCACAGCCTTGTCAACACCTAATATTCTGTGTATTCTTGATAATAGACATTCTAATTGGGTAAGATGTTCTGATTTGCATTTCTCTTATTACAAGAAATATTGGACATATTTTCATACATCTGATGATTGCTTTTAGATGTTCTTCTGTGAACTGTCTGCTTATTTCCTTAACCAACTTATTGACTAGTTTATTTTTAATTTTGGTGTAAATTTTTGAATGTTTTATAAATTCTGGAGATTAGTACTACAACTAAAGTGCATGTAGAAAACATTTTCTCACTCACTGTTGGCTCTGTCTTCACATTTTTGAATTTTTCCTTTCCTGAGAGAATGTTTTTCAGTTTGAATCTTTCCCACTTATTGATTCCTGCTTTTATTTCTCATGCTTCAGGAGTCTTGTTAAGAAAGTCTGGTCCTAAGCTGACATGATGAAGATTTGGGTCTACCCTTACTTTTATTTTGTGCAGGATCTCTGGTCTAATTCCTAGCTCTTGATCCATTTTGAGTTGATTTTTGTGGAGGGTGAGAGATAGGGGTTTAATTTCATTTTGTTGCCTATGGATTCCAAATTTTCCCAGCACCATTTGTGGAAGATGCTATCTTTCCTCCATTGTATGGTTTTTGTCCCTTTGTGTAGTACGAGATAACTGTATTCATGTGGGTTTGTCTATGTGTTCTCTATTCTATACCATTGGTCTACTTGTCTATGTTGATGCCAATACCATGTCATTTTTGTTTCTATTCCTCTGTAGTATAGTTGAGTTTCTGATATCATGATGCCACCTGCTTTGTGCTTCCTGCTAAGTATTTATTTGGCCTTTGTGGGTGTCTTATTCTTCCAAATATGTTTCATGATTGCTTTATCTGTTTTCATGAGGTATTCAATGAGATTTTAATTGGAATTGCATTAAATTTGTATAGCACTTTTGGTATTATGGTCATTTTCACAATATTTATTGTGTCTTCCAAAGAAGATGTGAGATCATTCCATTTTCTAAGATTTTCTTTAATTTCTTTCTTTAGTATTCTGTATTTCTCATTGTAGAAGTCTTTCATCTCTTTTTTGGATTGATTCCCAAGTATTTTATTTATTTTTTCATGACTTTTTGAATGGAGTGTTTTTTCTAATTTCTCTGCCAGCAGAGTCATCACTTATGAATAAAAATACATTAGATCTATGAGAGTTGATTTTATATTCTCCTACTTTGCTGAATTTATTTATGAGTTCTTGAAGTTTTCTTGTGGAATATTTTGGATGTACTAAATATAGAATCATGTCATTGGCAAAAAGTGAGAGTTTGAGTTCTTTCATATTCATATCCCTTTAAATTCTTTGGTTTGTCTAATTGCTCTGGCTAGATTTTCAATAAGTGGTAAAAGAGGGCATTCCTGCCTTTTTCTAGTTTTTACAGGGAATGTTTTCATTTTTTTTCCATGTAGAATGATGTTGGCCATGGGGTTAGCATAGATAACTTTTATAATTTTGTGGGTATGAACCTACTATCTCTATTTTTTCAAGTGTTTTGAGTATGAAATATTGCTATACTTTTTCTGAATCTACTTAAATAATCATATGATTCTTATTTTTAGGCCTGTGGATTTGGTGAATTACATTTATTGATTTTTGTACGTTGAACCTACCTTTCATCCCTGAGATGAAACCCATGTTAACATGGTGCATTATATTTTTAATATTTTTATGCAATTTGCTAAAATATTGTTAAGAGTTTTTGCATCTCTGTACCTTAGGGAAATTGGTCTGAAGATTTCTTTTCTGAATATGTCTTCGTCTGGTTTTGGTATCAGGTTAAAACTAGATTCACATAATGCATTTAGAAAGTTTCCCTCCTTTTTTATTTCATGGAATGCTTTGAGAAGTTTTGGAATGAGTTCTTCTTTAAAGTCTTGTATAACTCAGCTGATAATTCATCTGGTCCTTGACTTTTCTTGGTTGGTAGATTTTTGATGACTTTTTCTACTTAATTGCTTGAAATTGATCTGTTTTTATTGTGTATGCTCTCCAGATTCACTTTGTGTGAATCATGTTTCTAGAAAACTGTTGATGTTTTTGAGATTTCTATTTTTTTGGAGTATAGATTTTCAAAATAGCTTCTTATTATGCTTTGTATTTCAATAGTGTCTTTTGGGACATTTTACTTCTCCTCACAAATTTTAGTAATTTCAGTTTTCCTTTTCCTCTTCATTACTATGGCTAGGGGTTTATCAATTTTGTTTATTTTTCAAAGAAGTGATTTTTTTGTCATTTTCTTAAATTGTTTCTTTTTATCAATTTCACCAATTTTAAGCTCCGATTTTTAATTTTTCCTATCTTGTATTACATTGGATGTTGATCTGTTCTTTTTAATAGGGCATTAGTCTGTAATGTTAGGTCATTTTTTGTTCACTTTCTCTTCTTTTATTAAATTCACACCATGCTATGAATTTTCCTCTTAGTACTGCTTTCAGAGCATCCCAAAGACTTTGATATGTTGTATTGTTATTCTTGTATACCTCTAAGAAATATTTTATCTCCTCCCTGATGTCTTCTGCTATCCTTGCATCATTCATTAGCATGTTAATTAATCTCCAGGTGTTGGAGTAGTTTCTGTTTTTTTATTTTATCATTGATTTCTAATTTCAATTCATCATTATCTGATAGAATACAAGGTAATATCTCTTTTTTTGTATTTGCTAAGAATAGCTTTGTGGCATAATATATGATCTATTTTAGAGTAGGGTCCATGTGATGCTGAGAAGAAGTGTACTCACTAGTTGATGGATGGAATATTCTATGTCTGTTAAGTCTAAATTATTGACTGTGTTATCAAATTCTATGATTTCTTTGTTGAATTTTTATTTGAATGTTCTGTCCAATGGTGAGAGAGGTGTGTTACAATCACCTAGTATTAATGTGTTTTGATCTATTTTATTCCTGCAATTGAGGAGGATTTGTTTGATGTAAATTAATGTGCCATTGTTTGGGGCATAAATATTTATGATTATTATGTCTTGCTGATTTATGCTTCCCTTAAGCAGTATGATATGTCCTACTTTATTCCTTGTGACTAACTTTGGATTAAAATCTGCTTTATCTTATATGAGGATGAAACCCCTGCCTTTTTATTAAGTCCGTGTTCATGGTATGTGTTTTCCCATCCTTTCATCTTTAGTATGCGTGTATTCTTTTGTATGAGATGAGTCTATTGAAGGTAGCATGTTGTTGGGTCTTACTTTATAATACAATCTGTCAGTTTGTGTCTTTTGTTTGATGAGTTTATGCCATTAATATTAAGGATTATTATTGAGTTATGACTTGTATTCTCGATCATTTAGCCTTATTTTTGGTTTTTAACTTGGCTTGGTTTCTTCTTTCATTGACTTTTCCTGTATGGTGGTTCCCCATTTTGATGACTTGCAATGTTGTTTTTCACTTCCTCTTCATGAAATATTTTGCTCAGAATGTTCTTTCATGCAGGTTTTCTATTTGGAAATTATTTTAACTTTTGTGTATCATGGAAGGATTTCATTTCATCCTCCGATCTGAAGGCAAGTTTTGCTGGGATAAATATTTCTTATTCGAAACTTGAAATATATTTTTTCAAGCCCTTCTAGTTTTTATGGTCTGGGCAGGGAAATATTCTGATATCAGTATTGGTTTATGTAATCTGTTGCTTTTCTTTTACAGCATTTAAAATTCTATCTTTATTTTGAATGTTAGGCATTCTGATTATAATGTGACTTGGTGTGGATCTATTGTGGTTTTGTATATTTGGTGTCCTGGAAATATCTTGTATTTGATTTTCCATTTCATTCTTCAAATTTGGAAAATTTTCAGACATTATTTCATTTATTAGATTTTTCATTCTTTTGGTTTTTAGTTTTTATTCAATCTCAATAATTCTTCAATTTGGTCTTTTCATGATATCGCATAATTCTTGGATGTTCCTTTCATGATTTCTTACCATCTTTTCTGTTTGGTCAACATTGTTTTAAAGATTAAGTATTTTGTCTTTATTGTCTAAAGTTCTCTCTTCCAATTTTCAAGTCTATTGGTTATGGTTTCTTTTGAATTATTAATTTGATTTATTTTTTTCTTCATTTCAATGATTTCTGTTTTTATTCTTCAAAATCTATCTCTTGTGCTTCCTATTTGCTATTTTAACTTTTTATTGTTGTGATCATTCATTGCCTTTATTTGTTCTCTTATCTCATTCTTTGCTTCTCAGATCATTTTAATTATGTAAATTCTGAATTCCCTTTCTGACATTTTACTACTCTCACTGGATTATATTGATATAGTATGTAGATTTGTTAGGGATACATTCTTCCATTTTTTTCATGTTATTCATGTATCTTTCTTTCTAGCAGTATGAATCTGAGTCATTTCATTTCACCCTGTGTAGACTTATAGTGTCCCTTTATGTCTCCAATACTTCACTGTGCTTAGCTACACAGGCACTCATAGAGTTCTACAGCTGGGATCCCAGGAGGCTTGGCCAATGCTAGAGAAGACCCACATTTTGGCAGCAACCTAGTGGTGGTGGATTAGCAGGAATGGAGAATGCTGGAATGAGGAAGTTACAGAAATTTTCAGTGATATCTCAAAGGAGTGACTGGGAGACCAGGCAAAGTATATCAGAGTTGAGATCCCTGTGGACTCAGATACTGAATGAGAAGCAACAGAATTTATTTCTTAGCCTAAATATTGGTCTTGTTTTGTTCCTATCCCATCTTTCTATGCACCTATTTCTTCACATGGAAATGTATATTCTCTCCCTTTTTACATTGGAAACATATAAAATTTGATTTTTAGAGAATTTTATCATAAGTCTTCAGACTTAGTCTTTTGGCAGTGATGGAACACTTAAAATATAAAGACTGTTAGAAATGGAGTACATATATTTTGGCAGGCTACCAGGAATTGAACTCGGAGACAATCAACCACTGATCCACATTCCCATCTGTATTTTGAATTTCATTTAGAGACAGAGTTCAACCAAATTACTCAGTGCCTCACTAATGCTGAGGCTTTGTTGAAGTCATGATCCTCATAGGGGTGTGCAATAGTACCAAGTAGACTAATGTAGTTTTCATGGTGAAACTTGCATAAGGTTTTGGGTTCTGGAATGCAATATTATTCTTTAAATATTAGGTGTCTCCCAAAATCTCATGTGTTTAATAATGTGAAAATGGTTATAGATGAAATATTACACTATAGTAGATGTAATCTAATAAAATTACTCATGTCCTTTAGATTACTCAAATCATAAAGTCTATGCATAAACTATTGAGACATGTCAAGTTACTGAGGACATTAGAGGTCTTAGAAGTCATATATGTCACAGATACTTTTCCATTTTTAGAGGTTAGTGAGGCCAGCCAGGTGCAGTGGCTTGGGTGACTAATGCAGGAGAATCAAATGTTTAAAGCTAGCTTTGGCAATGTTTAGGTGCTAAGCAACTCAGTGAGATCCTGTCTCTAAATAAAACACAACGTTCTGCTGAGAATATAGCTCATTGTTAGAGGGCCACTGAGTTCAATACCAAATAAGAACAACAAAAAAGATTGGTAGGCCATATATGCTGTGCTAGTGAGAGAACATACACTGCTTTTATGATTGAATACAGAGTGTCATCCAAAACCTCATGTGTGAGAAATGCTACAGATTTAGGTAAAATGATTCATTCATTAGATTGTTAATCTAATCACAGCATTAATCTTCTGATAGAAATTGATCTTACTGTAAACATAGTCAGATACTGTTTGACTAGAAAAGCTGTATCATATTGTCTCTCTCAAATATATATGTATATATATTGGCTATAAATAGAATCTAAATAGCCTGCATAGCATCTATAATTTTAATACATTCCATGACCCATGCTGTCTCACTGAACTATATAGCCAACAGCAGAGCAATAAAATTTATTTTTTCTCATAACCATGTCTTCATTATTGTGCTGGCCTTAGTGACAAGGTTCCAGTTTTCAGTAACAATTACATAATATTTTCAGCTTTAGTTTTGTGTTTCTTTTTCTTCTGGGTCTTTTGTCAAAATTGTTATATTACAATACAAAATACTTTCTCTTTAAAAAACATACCTTTTACTTTTTTACAACAAAGTACATTTTCATACCTATAATGTTCTTGTATCACACTTTTTTGATGCTGTTCTTTTAAAATTTACATTCTGAATTAAGCTATGTAAACTTTCTGATTTTAGGCAAATTACTTTTCCTTCAGTGATGTAAGGTACTTTATTATACTTTAATTGAGAGATGAATATTTTGTATATAGAACAACATATGTAATCAGAATTTTCTTAGTCATTTTTGTTTTTATTGAAGACACTAATCCACAACCCAAATGATCTTAAATTGTTTTTCAATATACCAAAAATTTACAAAAGCACAAAACATGTTGACTTATACAATTTAAGAAGCCAAGAATACTTGAAATCATATGCAGCACTAGCAAATTAATCAGATGAATCTTTAAGGAATATATTTATAAATATTTATTCCACTTTTATTAAATCTAAGTTACCCATGAATTTTTGTATGCTACCAAGGAAAACTAAGATAGCATACAACTACTTAACATTTGAAGTTACCTTTTCCTTCTTCAAAAAATTCCTAGAAACAATAGACATATATTAATGATTTTATAGAAACCGATACTGTATTTTTGACCACCAAGCAAAAGGAGAGTGTTAGTTAACTTAAAGACATGAAAAATGTTATCTAACTAAATTTAATTAAGTGAACTGAAAGTCATTTGGATCCATTTTGTTATAAGTTCTCAAGTGCTTTTTATTAATATGTCAATTTTGGCATGTACATGATATACTGACACAGCCACATATAAATGCAACATATAATATATAGGTATGCACACACATGCATAAAACTGATAGAAAACAAAGTTTTATAGCTTTTATTGGGTATTATTTTCTCAAAGACAAAATTAAAAAAGACATACAGATAGTTATAAAGAAGAATGTCATAGCTAACAATTTTAAATTAGGCATGAATTTTTACATTATGACTCAGACATGTGAAGGGCCTCTACATTTGGTGATGTTAGGAGTAGGATCTGTCAGTCATGGTGAACACTGAAATAAAGGTCCAGGTAGCCATTCTTCAGGTGGGAAAATCCTCTTTCATCATGAACATTGTATATTCTCCCTACTTAGATAATTTAAAGGAGGTCTCATTTTTTTCCAGTGCATTTAATATCTAACCCTTAAATAATAAGACATCTGGAAACAAAAATCAGTGGACTAAAAACTCCAGATAGACAAAACAAGAGTAATTGGTGCAAGACCAAAAGTAAATTCACACACACACACACACACACACACACACACACACACACACATACTAAAGACAAAACAAACCACATTGAGCTCAGAAATAGTGCTTTGGAAAATTGACACATCCTTAATACTCTAGTAAATAACACATGGAAATTATTATTTTTTATTATTGTATACAAATGGGATACATGTTGTTTCTCTATTTGTACATAGAGTCAAGGCATACCATTTGTGTAATCATACGTTTACATACGGCAATGATGTTTGATTATTATTTTCCCTTCCCCGCACCCCTCCCACCCCTCTTTTCCCTCTATACAGTCCTTCTTTCTTTCATTCTTACCGCTCTCCTTATCCCTAACCCTAAACCTAACCCTAAACCTAATGCTAACTTCTCCCACCCCCCATTATATGTCCTCATCTGCTTATCAGCGAGATCATTCGCCCTTTAGTTTTTTGAGATTGGCTTATCTCACTTAGCATGATATTCTCCAATTTCATCCATTTGCCTGCAAATGCCATGATTTTGTCATTCTTCATTGCGGAGTAATATTCCATTGTATATATATGCCACAGTTTCTTTATCCATTCATCAACTGAAGGGCATCCATGTTGGTTTCACAATCTGGCTATGGTGAATTGAGCAGCAATGAACATTGATGTGGCTGTATCTCTGTAGTATGCTGATTTTAAGTCCTTTGGGTATAGGCCAAGGAGTGGGATAGCTGGGTCAAATGGTGTTTCCATTCCAAGCTTTCTGAGGAATCTCCACACTGCTTTCCAGAGTGGCTGCACTAATTTGCAACCCCACCAGCAATGTATGAGTGTTCCTTTTTCACCACATCCTCGCCAACACCTATTGTTGCTTGTGATCTTGATAATCGCCATTCTAATTAGGGTGAGATAAAATCTTAGGGTAGTTTTGATTTGCATTTCCCTTATTACTAGGGATGTTGAACATTTTTTCATATATCTGTTGATTACTTGTACATCTTCTTCTGTGAAGTGTCTGTTCATTTCCTTAGCCCATTTGTTGATTGGATTATTTGTATTCTTCATGTAGAGTTTTTTGAGTTCTTTATAGATTCTGGAAATTAGCACTCTATCTGAAGTATGGTTGCCAAAGATATTCTCCCACTCTGTAGGCTCTCTCTTCACATTGCTGATAGTTTCCTTTGCTGAGAGAAAGCTTTTTAGTTTGAATCTATCCCAGTTGTTGATTCTTGCTTTTATTTCTTGTGCTATGGGAGTCCTGTTAAGGAAGTCTGATCCTAAGCCAACAAGTTGAAGATTTGGACCTACTTTTTCTTCTATAAGATGCAGGGTCTCTGGTCTGATTCCGAGGTCCTTGATCCTTTTTGAGTTGAGTTTTGTGTAGGGTGAGAGATAGGGGTTTAATTTCATTCTATTGCATATGGTTTTCCAGTTTTCCCAGCACCATTTGTTGAAGAGGCTATCTTTTATCCATTGCATATTTTGGAACCTTTGTCTAGTATGAGAAAATTGAATTTATTTGGGTTTGTATCCAGGTCCTCTATTCTGTACCATTGATCTACCTGTCTATTTTGGTACCAATACCATGCCGTTTTTGCTACTATTGCTTTGAAGTAGAGTTGAAGATCTGGTATTGCGATAACCCCTGCTTCGCTCTTGCTACTGAGGATTGCTTTAGCTATTCTAGGTTTTTTATTCCTCCAGATGAATTTCACAATTGCTTGCTCTATTTCTGCAAGGTACATCATTGGGATTTTAATTGGAATTGCATTGAATCTGTATAGCACTTTAGGTAGTATGACCATTTTGACAATATTAATTCTGCCTATCCAGGAACATGGGAGATCTTTCCATCTTCTAAGGTTTTCTTTAATTTCTTTCTTTAGTGTTCTGTATTTCTCATTGTAGAGGTCTTTCACCTCTTTTGTGAGATTGATTCCCAAGTATTTTATTTTTTTCGATGCTATTGTGAATGGGGTAGTTTTCCTAATTTCTCTTTCTGAAGATTCATCACTTATGTATAAAAATGCATTGGATTTATGAGCATTGATCTTGTAACCTGCTACTTTACTGAATTCACTTATGAGTTCTAAAAGTTTTCTGGTGGAATTTCCAGGTTCCTCTAAATATATAATCATGTCATCAGCGAACAGGGATAGTTTGAGTTCTTCTTTTCCTATTTGTATCCCTTTAATTTCTTTGGTTTGTCTAATTGCTCTGGCTAGAGTCTGAAGGACGATGTTGAATAGAAGTGGTGAAAGAGGGCATCCCTGCCTTGTTCCAGTTTTTAGGGGGAACGCTTTCAGTTTTTCACCATTTAGAATGATATTGGGCATGGGCTTAGCGTAGATAGCCTTTATAATGTTAAGGAATATTCCCACTACCCCAATTTTTTCTAGTGTTTTGAGCATGAAGGGATGCTGTATTTTATCGAATGCTTTTTCTGCATCTATTGAAATAATCATGTGATTCTTAACTTTAAGTCTATTGATATGGTGAATGACATTTATTGATTTCCAAATGTTGAACCAACCTTGCATCCCTGGGATAAAACCCACTTGATCGTGGTGCACTATCTTTTTAATATATATTTGTATGCGATTTGCTAAAATTTTGTTGAGAATTTTTGCATCGATGTTCATTAAGGATATTGGTCTGAAATTTTTTTTCCTCAATGTGACTCTGTCTGGTTTAGGTATCAGGGTGATATTGGCTTCATAGAACGAGTTTGGGAGGGTTCCCTCCTCTTCTATTTTATGGAATAGTTTGAGGAGTATTGGAATGAGCTCTTCTTTAAAGGTTTTGTAGAACTCGGCTGAGAACCAATCTGGTCCCGGACTTTTCTTTGTCGGTAGGCTTTTGATGACCTCTTCTATTTCATTGCTTGAAATTGGTTTATTTAAGTTGTGTATGTCCTTCTCGTTCAGTTTTGGTAATTCATATGTCTAGAAATATGTTGATGTCTTCGAGGTTTTCTGTTTTGTTGGAGTATAGATTTTTGAAATAGCTTCTAATTATGTTTTGTATTTTACTCGTGTCTTTTGTGATGTTTCCTTGTTCATTCCGAATTTTAGTAATTTGAGTTTTCTCCCTCTTTCTCTTTGTTAGTGTGGCTAAGGGTTTATCAATTTTGTTTATTTTTTCAAAGAACCAACTGTTTATTTTGTTAATTTTTCCAATTGTTTCTTTTGTGTCAATTTCGTTGATTTCGGCTCTGATTTTAACTATTTCCTGTCTTCTACTACTTTTGGTATTGGTCTGCTCTTCTTTCTCTAGGGCTTTGAGCTGTAGTGTTAAGTCATTTATTTGTTGATTTCTACTTCTTTTTTTGAATGCGCCCCATGAAATAAATCTTCCTCTAAGTACTGCTTTCATAGTGTCCCAGAGATTTTGATATGATGTGTCTTTGTTCTCGTTTACTTCTAAGAATATTTTCATTTCCCTCCTGATGTCTTCTGTTATCCATTCATCATATAATAGTGTATTTTTTAATCTCCAGGTATTGGAGAAGTTTCTGTTTTTTATTCTGTCATTTATTTCTAATTTCAATCCATTATGATCTGATAGAGTACAAGGTAGTATTTCTATCTTCTTGCATTTGCTAACAGTAGCTTTGTGGCATAAAATATGGTCTATTTTAGAGAAGGATCCATGTGCTGCTGAGAAGAAAGTGTATTCGTTCTTTGTTGGATGGTATATTCTATATATGTCCGTTAAGTCTAAATTGTTGTGTGTTGAGATCTATAGTTTCTTTATTCAATTTTTGTTTGGACGATCTATCCAGTGGTGAGAGAGGTGTGTTAAAATCGCCTAGTATTATTGTGCTGTGGTCTATTTGATTTCCTGAATTGAGAAGGATTTGTTTGATGTACGTGGATGAGCCAATGTTCGGGGCATAGATATTTATGATTGTTATGTCTTGCTGATTTATGCTTCCCTTAAGCAGCATGTAATGTCCTTCTTTATCCCTTCTGACTAGTTTTGGTTTGAAGTCCACATTATCTGAAATGAGGATGGATACTCCAGCTTTTTTGCTGTGTCTGTGTGCATGGTATGTTTTTCCCCATCCTTTCACCTTTAGTCTATGGGTGTCTCTTTCTATGAGATGAGTCTCTTGCAGGCAGCATATTGTTGGATTTTTCTTTTAATCCAATCTGCCAGTCTATGTCTTTTGATTGATAAGTTCAGGCCATTAACATTCATGGTTATTATTGTGATATGATTTGTATTCCCAGTCATTTGACTCATATTTCTTTTGACATGATTTGGTTTCTCCTTTATTTGACTATTCCTTTAGGCTAGTGCCTCCTGTTGCTGATTTGCATCATTGTTATTCATCTCTTCCTCATGGAATATTTTGCTGAGAATGTTCTGTAATGCTGGCTTTCTTTTTGTAAATTCCTTTAGCTTTTGTTTATCATGGAAGGATCTTTTTTCATCATCAAATTTGAAGGTAAGTTTTGCTGGGTATAAGATTCTTGGTTGCCATCCGTTTTCTTTCAGGGCTTGATAAATGTTGTTTCAGACCCTTCTAGCTTTTAAGGTCTGGATTGAAAAATCTGCTGATATTCTTATTGGTTTCCCTCTGAATGTAATTTGATTCTTTTCTCTCGTGGCCTTTAAAATTCTGTCTTTATTTTGTATGTTAGGTATTTTCATAATAATGTGCCTTGGTGTGGGTCTGTTGTAATTTTGTATGTTTGGAGTTCTATAAGCCTCTTGTACTTGGTTTTCCATTTCATTCTTCAGATTTGGGAAATTTTCTGATATTATTTCATTGAATAGATTGTTCATTCCTTTGGTTTGTTTCTCTAAGCCTTCCTCAATCCCAATAATTCTTAAATTTGGCCTTTTCATGATATCCCATAATTCTTGTAGATTCTGTTCATGATTTCTTACCATCTTCTCTGTTTGTCCAACTTTGTTTTCAAGATTAAATAATTTGTCTTCAATGTCTGAGGTTCTGTCTTCCAGGTGTTCTATCCTATTGGTTATGCTTTCTATGGAGTTTTTAACTTGGTTTATTGTTTCCTTCATTTCAAGGATTTCAGTTTTTTTTTTTTTTTTTCAGTATCTCTAACTCTTTATTGAAATGATCTCTTGCTTCCTGTATTTGGTCTTTTAACTGTTGATTGGTGCGATCATTTAATGCCTGCATTTGCTCTTTCATCTCCTCATTTGCTTCCCTGATCATTTTAATTATGTACATTCTGAACTCCCTTTCTGACATTTCTTCTGCTGTGCTGTCATTGGGTTTTATTGATGAAGTATCTAGGTTTGTTTGGGACATTTTCTTCCCCTGTTTTCTCATATTGTTCAGCTGTCAGTGGGACCCTGAGATATTGCAGATTTCCTCTATTGGCTAATAGTGTTCCGGTAGATTTCCAGTGTATCACCTCCCAGTCTTCAGTAGCCTGATATCTTGGAGGAATTTGATAATGCAGTGCATCTGAAGAAAGCTGCCCCTAGCCCCCTACTGGTTCCAGTGTTTGGAGCTGGCTCTGTGCAGAAAGGCTCTCACTGGGGGCCTGCACCGTGCAGCTGGCTGTGTGGGAGGAGCCCACTGCTGGAGTGTGGAAGGCTACCTGGGGAAGACTAGCTGCCCTGCCCTGCTCTGATAAGCCTCCCCTATCTGTGCCTGCCACTGGGGCCAAGGTTTACCCAGTGGGCAGACTCACCCATGGCTCTATTTCAGTCTGAGTCTCTCAATGCCTCCCCTTCTTAACTCCTGGGTTCTGGAGCAACTGGGGGTGCAGTCACCCTTTAGGCCACCATCTTGGATCACCATGGAAATTATTAATTGCAATGGAGCTTACTTTTAAATCAGCTTAAAGTCAGATCAGATATTCACAGAATGTGCAATCCCAGGAAGTTTTCAGGGAAGTATTTAAAATGTAATAAAAACTTGTACATATGACATTCTTTAATTTTCCCTTAATGTACTTATATAGAGAAGAGAGAAAAATTCACAGTGATTATGCCATACCCTGACATTCACAGGTCTGATGCAGCTGGTTTTTTAAGATTTCTATTTTATTGGCTCTTCCTTTTTTAGAACTTAGAAAAAAAACTTACTAAAAAGGTAGAAAGGTGCAACATTTGGTTATAAGCCAGGTGTGAGATAGCTGGGTCAAATGGTTCCACTCAAAGTTCTCTAAGGAATCTCCACACTGCTTTCCACGGGGGCTGCACTAATTTGCAAACCTCCCAGCAATGTATGAATGTACCTTTTTTCCTCCCATCCTCATCAACACCTATTGTTGCTTGTATTCTTGATAATTGCCATTTAATTGGGGTGAGGTTGATTCATAGGGTAGTTTTGATTTGCATTTCTCTTATTACTAGATATGTTAAACATTTTTTATATATCTGTTGATTGCTTGTAGATCTTCTTATGTGAAGTGTCTGCTCATTTCCTTAACACATTTGTTAATTGGGTTATATGCATTCTTGGTGTAAAGTTTTTGAGTTCTTTATAGATTCTGGAGATAAGTGCTCTATCTGAAGTATTTGTGGCAGATACTTTCTCCAACTTTGTAGGCTTTCTTTTTACATTGCTGATAGTTTCCTTTGCTGTGAAAATACTTTTCAGTTTGAATGTATCCCAATTACTGATTCTCACTTGTATTACTTTTGCTTTGGGAATCATGTTAAGGAAGTGTGGTCCTAAGCCAACATGATGAAGATTTGGACAACAGACTCACAACAAGGCACATTATGATGAAAATACATACCATACAAAATAAAGGTAAAATTTCAAAGGCTGTGAAAGAAAAAAAATCAAATTATATTCAGGGGGACATCAATACAGATATCAGATTTCTCAAACCAGATCCTAAAAGTTAGAAGGACCTGTAACAGCATTTTTCAAGTTCTGAAAGAAAATGGATGCCAAGAATCTTATACCCAGCAAAGCTTATCTTCTGGTTTGATGATGCAATTACATCCTTTCATAATAAAAAAAAAAAAAAACTAAAAGAATTTACAAATAGAAACCCAGCAGTACAGAACATTCTCAGTCTAAACCTAGGGAAGAGGTAATATTTCAGTCACTTGAATTCTAGATAACTGAGCTAGGAGAATGCTGTCTCTAACCCGTCATCTTGTCATTTTTCCATTAAATTTTTAACATGGTGAATTACTTCATTTTGAGGTCTTCCATTTGTTTCTTTTATAGAATCTTACTCTGTTGAAATAAACTTTCACTTCCTCTGTTTTATAATTTCACTCCTTCCAGCTTCTTTTATCTCATGGAACATTTTAACTACAAGAGTTCTACTTTTTTACTCCATTGTGGTATCAGAAGACTAATTTTTCTGAAGCTCTATGGATTGTCCAGAATGGTTTGCTCCCTTGAATTTTCAGTTGCTTACATATCTGATCAAACTTACTCATTCTTCATTTTATCAAGGGATTTCTTTTTGACATATTTTCTTTTAAGAGCCCTGGTTTGAGCAAATACCAAGTTATTGATGCTTAAACTCAATATGTGGTCCTTGATGATACCAGTAACAGCAACAGTGTGAGATCAGTCTCTAAACCCTGTTTAATACACTCAGTTATGTGCCTATCGATGTACTATTCAACCTTAGTAGAAGTGAAAAATGTGTTGATATTGTTCTCCAAACTTCCTATAATTCAGTTTCAAGCTTGAAGTAGGGTTCTGAAACAAATAGAAAAATTAGTCATTAAATATAGTAAATTTGATGTAATATTACATGAGAACAAAAATGGGCTGGAAAGGTGGAGCAAAATGAATTAAGAAACAAAAGATAGCACACAAATAAATAACACCCACCCAAGAATAAGAAATAAAATGAATAGGGGTTATTTGCTGCAGAAGCTAATTTATTAAAAGGGAGAATATGCATTAATTGGAACAAGTACAAAATAGGAGTAGGAAAAAAGAGGGAGAATTATTACCATTAATGCTTTAAAATACTAGAAATAAAACATTCAAATGTATTGAAAGTGACTTCTTGGTTATTAGGGTAACAAATGAAAATTAAAATAAATAATATAAATGATCTAAGTTAATGTTAGAAGTCCTCCAAACTTTCTCAGTGAATCTTTGTAATTGCTCAATGACATGGTGCATCAGTGAGTTTAAGTCCATCCCTTACTGTTTAAGCATAAAGCCTCATGATGTTAATGTGCTGCTAATTTTTGAAATTTAACATAATCAATTTATTTATATCAAATCAATTAACCTTATTAAATATATTTATAACTACTAAGGTACTTTGGTTAACCAGAACCTGATGTTTATTTGTTAAGGCAAAACAACACTTTAAGATATAGTTGCAATATTCTGAAAATTAAATCTACAGTTATGCCAATCAGCACTTTCAAGTAATGAGGAATTGAGGAAAGACGACCTTAATAAATTTGTAAACTTAAGATTGATAAAGAAAATGTAGCTCTTATGTTCATCCTCTCTAATGCTTACCTAAAACTGTAAAAGCATATTTAACAATTACCTCACTCCTATATCTTCATTTTCAACTTTGAAATTGTCACCACATATTGGCCAACATGCATGCATAGATGTTTACCTCTTGGTTTGTCCTGAAGGCCATGTAGTGAAATATGGATCTCACTTGGTTTATCCAATCAACATGCCCACACATGGAGTGGGAAGGTAGAGAAATGTTCCAGTAAAAGATAAACTACTGGGTAGATGAAAGCTAATGCAACTGCATACAATCACTTGCTGAATGCAGAGCTGTTAAGGATAAAATAATTTTGCTTCTCACTTTGAGCCCAACTTACATCTCCTTAAGTCTATATCTAATTTAGTGTGGGTTTTAACCACAGGATAATCATCTTAAATCCTACAGTCAGGATACTAAGCTTCACATCATTCAAGTTATTTATATACAATATCAATGACAAATATTATTTTTAGAAATATTTTCCTCCTCATTTCTAGGGGCAAAAGAAGAAAATGAATATTAAACAAGTATCACAATTTACTATTTACAATAATTATATCCTATTAAGGGGAAATGGTTAATCAAACTGTGATACATAATTTGTATTTAAGTATATGGTGTTAAATATTAAATTTTAAAACTTGGCTAACAGTGTTTTGGTGGCCTTGATTGCAAGTTAGGCAGTAAAATGAATTTAAAATTGTTGAAAGTGCACCCAATTCAATAGGCGTTTCTGACTACTATGAGGTAAACCACATTCCTCTGTCACACTGTTCCAATATAATGTTATGCCCACTGAAGACTCAGGAAAAGGTAATCAGCTGACCATGTGATGAGTCTAAATTAATTTTCAATTCTCTTGAGTTTCTTCTCACTGGGGTTGTATATATAAAAGTATTGGAGAATTATGATCGCCCACCGCCCGCAGGGACAATCACAATGCGTACGCTCTTCTTGATCACAGGAACCAAAAGGTGCTTTATTCCGCAAGTCTCAGACTTATATCTAGAACATCAGCCTATCAGAGAGTAGACTACCAGGAAAGTCAGCCTATCAAGGAACAGTCTCCAGGCAGATACCAGGATTGCCTCATGTACAACAGCCAACCAGAGTTACTTCCTAAAACTTGTATATGAGTGCAGCTATGTCTGGCAAGCTGCCAGGTGCCATCTTAGAGATCAGGCCACAGGTGCGGCTCTGGGGCCCTCAGAACCCGCCCCTGACATCTCCCCCTTATTCTTTAAATAAAGAAAAGATGACTTGGGACCATGCCTGTCTTAGGTTGTCCATGGCAAATTACATCCTTACCTGTCATTGGAATTCTGACCTCCAGGCGTCAGAACCCTGTCTTAGGTTGGTATGCATTTCCATGGATCTTACCCGTCTTTGACTACTGGTCCAGCATGCTTAGCCATACTTGGGGTGTTGTGCCTGTCTCAATGGCTGTCAAAGTCTGTACTATAGCCCGTCGATGATGTCGGGCATTTTGGCGAGCTCTGATTTGGCTGTGTATAACATAGGCTATCCCTAAGCAGATAATAATCAGAACAGCTACTGTTCCAGCCCACTGTTTTGTCAATCCCAGGGCTTTAGATAACAAAGAGAACATCTTGGATACTGATGCAACTTGAACCCTGGTGGCATTGACTCTGAGTATTTCAGCTTGTAACTGACTGGTAAATTATCAAACGTAGATGACCAATTGCCAGTAAGGTAGACAGAGAGATTTTTAGATAACATAGCCACAGAGCTAAGGTTATCATAAGCAATAGGGGTGACACACACTGCTCTTAAAGGATAAACACATCCCAGTCCCAAAAGTTCTTGCAAGTTATCCACTTGTTCTTGTAGTAAGTCCACTCTTTGATTTACAAGGAGTATGCCTGCCTTAAAATAGTTGTTTAGAGCTTCTTGAGTCTGTAAGGCTATAGCTGTATTTTTGGCCAAGTGATTGACTGCTGTTGCTGTAGGTATGGCAGTTGCTAGTGCTGCTGTTGCAGAAACCACTATTGCAGTGATCACAGCCGCTGTGATGCCAAAATCTCTCTTGTCTCTAGATAGTAGTACTGGCAGTTCTGTATCTGTAACAGAGACTGGAACAGGTAGGAAGGTAGGAATACACATTTGCTTGAGGTGCAATTGAGAAGAGAAGAAGTTAAAAACATAAAAAAGGGGGGGACACAAAAACTGGGGTAAGTGGAAAGGTAATATTTCTGGTACACATAGATTGTGAGGCAGCACCAGTGAACCTAGAACTGTTTGTCCATGTAGAGGAGTTCCAAGTACATAGCCGAAATGCCCCTCCTAAGAGACTGAAAAAAGATTGTAAGTTAGTATATCCTGAAGCTGCAGTGAAAAGCATCCAATTTTCATAGGGGTTGACACGTTTCATGCCTAATTGAACATCATTATTAGTGAAGTTATCATTAGCAGTGAAAGAAGTGAAATTGGGAGTGAAAAAAAATCCATTTTGTACAGGAGTCACTGGTCCTATGAGTTGACAACCTGTCCATATAGGAGGTGTACTGTGTTTAGGATTACAAGGAGGGAAGATTCTAGGGATTTTGAAAGTAGTTCCTGTAGCATTATGTCTGCGAGTTACCCATTCTGAAAGTAAAACAGCATCTCCTGTTAAGTTTTTTATGTATTCTTGAAATGTAGAACCATTTTCATCTGGGCGAAAAGAAAGCGTGGCTAAGGGGTGAAAGACTGTCAATAGCATGATCGTCAGTCAGGAGTGTCTTTGGTGTCTTCATTTTGTTGATCCGAATTACTTGTTGGTAGCATTGCCACTGGTCGAGTCAGTAGTTCAGGAACCCAGATAGGTGACGTTTTATCCTGTGGAAACACACAAACTGAGCCATGGCTCCAGTAAAGCACTGGGTCTGGGCCATTCCATTGTCCAGTAAGAACATCCTTCCATTTTACCTTTGCTCTATCATGTTGTTTATGATTGCCATGTCTCTCAGTGGCAGAGCAACCCTCATTATCCAGAGTTAAAAAATTTAAAATAAAGAGGCAAAGAGAAAGTTTATCTTTAGGGGACCTGAAGGTCTCCCTTATTCCCCCTTTTGTTTATAAAGAGTATTTTTGAGGGTGAGATGTGCACGTTCAACAATATCTTGGCCTTGTGGGTTATAAGGTATACCTGTGGTTAGAGTTATTTCAAATTTAGTGAGAAATTGGTTAAAAGAGGTTGAAGTATAAGCAGGGCCATTGTCCGTTTTAAGTTGTTTAAGGTTACCAAATTCAGGAATGTGAGTAACTGCCACCACCCATGGCAATTTGTCACTGCCTGCAGTAACACTTTGCGTGGGTATAGAGGATAGAGGAACTGAGGTTTGCTTGCTTTAAGAGAAGAGAGAGAGAGGCTTTGCATAAGAGAGAAAGGCTTTGCTTAAGAGAGAGAGAGACTACAATTTCAGAAATCTTATCTTATAATCACATTATAAGCCTGTTGACTGACTTTGAGGTGTTTGTAGATGCAGAATAGAATTAATACAAGCACACCCAAACCTATTAGTGTAAAACCTAAAATTCCCCAAAATTTGGTGCCAAATTATGCTGAAAAAACTATTTCACCCTCTCTACATTTTTCAATATTAACTCCATTAACTTTCTAATCAGCGCACTTCCCTTTACTTATAAACCCTCCTTAAAGGTGAGGTACCAACATGAAGAATTAAAAAGTTACACAGGATGAAAATAAGCAGCTTGCTTTACTGAGAAAAAGATGAAAATCATCTATGTGGCTAAATCAGCTTATGAGGGGCTATGGGTCCATCCAATTCCAATTTGGGAATTGCCCGAGTGATGCAATCACTATCAGCAAAAAGATCTGTTACTCCTTGAACTCTACAAGGGCTATGACAGCTGCTTCCATTTTGTGAGCCTTGAGTTGAAGAGCCCTGTGCCTTGTTTCTTAAATGATTTGGTAACATCTTGCCCTCAACATCAGTAATTTGCACTCGTTAACCCAATGTTTTCCTTTTCTACACTTTGGACAAAGACCTGGGGCATAAGGTGTGACAGATTTTACTATAGTTATCTCTTATCTTTTGTTAGGGCATTGTCTCTTTGATGCTGTATATCTGTGCATACACTCCAGGATCATATTGATTTTGAGTATCATATTAGCCTTCTATTAGCATATCAACATTTCTACCAGGAAACCTTGCTACTACGTTTCTGCAAGCAGTTTCAACAGCTATTTCTTGCCACTGAGCTCTCCAATTAGACATTGTCCTCCAGATAACACTGCTCTGCATACCTGTTTCCAATCAGTCTTAACTGCCTCTTTAAAGTTTTTCTAATGGTTGATGGTATCTCTATTTTGGTCCTCAAATACAGGCAGGTTCTACAAATTTTGAAGCTCTTTATATTACGTTTAGCTTTCTACTACCTTTTCCCCTTTACTTAAGTTTTCACTACCACTTGGTTATTTCTTTTGGGGGTTCTTTGTATTAGATTTATCTCTCCTTTTTCCCTTGTTCTTACATTTTCTGAGTAATTGTTTTCTAGGTTACTACCACTCAATCCTTCCTCACTTTGTTCTCTTTAAGAGTTCTTTTCTGTTGCTATTAGATCCTGTTTATGAAGATCCCCCTGTGGCACACTGAGCAGCTTTTCTTCTCTAAACCTGGGCTGATTTCTACTAGAGTTTGAACATATTATCATACAGTGGTTTCCTTATTTTCTAATTCTTCCCCAGTGTTTCTTTCCTCTCCAGAACTTTCCTGTTTTTGGTTACCCCAGCTAACTTCCTCTTTAATCTCTCCCAGCACTTCTTCTCCTTGTAATATATTTTTCATGCCTCCTTTTTGAATTATCCTTTCAGACTGATTTCATGATATTTCTGAATCCATCCTTCACTGTACAAAGGCCACACTAACAGCAGTACAAACACACAAACAACACTCAATACACATACTCCGGAGCTCCTTTATGATCCTCTTTATATTTCATCACCTGGTCAGCTTTCCTGAGTGCCTAATTGCCTTAGAAGACAGGGCCTTCAGCTTACTTGAGTAACTAACTGCCTCAGAGAAAGAGACAGGGTCCTCAGCTTACCTCGCTACTTAGAGCAAGACTCTTGAGTTTGAGAAACACACAAACACAAAATACACGCATTTTTACACTTCAACTGTAGTGTCCTTTGCAACCTTTAGTTTTTGATTGACCCTATTTTGTTTTTTTTACTATCCCTTGCCCTTAAACTGCTCTGGCCAGAGACTCCTGCGAGGTTCCTACTTTTCTTGCCATACCTATTCCGGAGGTGGATCTTGAATTTTCCCTTGCCCTATTCCTGCAAGGTTCCTCAGTTTCCCCACCATGCAGACTAGTAACATCCATTTGCCATAGATGATTAGGTAACAGTCCTTTAGGATTAACTCCTATAGAAGGTGGATGATGGAGGACTGTACACTGGCCACAAGATTTAACAATTGCACATGCAGTTTCTTTAGTAATGGGAAACTTCAGTTTTAATGTTGTAGAATTAACATGGAATTGTTTATGATAATTTTTTGCTGCCTCTAAACGCAGAAAAAATGTGGGAATCCTTAGTTGCTATGTCTGCTACATTATTCCCTAGAGCTAAAGGTCCAGGTAAATTGCTATGAGCTCTGATATGTCCAATAAAGAAAGAATTATAACAATCCCAAATCATTTGTTGTAAAGTCCGTAAAGGATAAAAAAATAGTAGAGTTTGAGGCAATAAGCCCTGCACATTCTAAGTTACTGAGAGCTTGAACTACATATAAACTATCTGAGTAGGGAAAAGGAATGTTTGGACTTTATCTAGATAACAAATAGCTCCAGTCCCTGTTTTGGATTCATCAGTGAAAATCACAGGAGCCTTAGGAATAGGTTGTTGTCAGGTAACTCTTGGGAATATTACAGAATTATTACTACAAAATTGTATATAAGGATGTTTAGGATAGTGAATATCAAAGTTAGCTTGAGTGGAGCATCTAACAACAGTCTAAGAATCCATGAAATTACATAACCAAGAAAGTTGATGCTTATCATAGGGAATAATGATACTAGCTGGATGAATTCCAAACACTGTGATAGATGATTTAAGTGCCTTTAAGATTACTTGAGCTACTGCTTCAGGGTAGGGTAAGAGAGTTTTATTGGGTGAACAGGCTAGATGGACCCAAAACAAGGGACCCTCTTGCCAAAAGACTCCAGTGGGTAGTTTCTTGTTAGGAATAACAATGAATTGTAATGGCTGAGAGAGATCAATACGATCTACTTGGGCCTCATCTAATCTTTTTTGTATAATATTCAAAACCAGATGTGCTTCAAGAGTGAGCTCTCTGGGAGATGTGGGATGGGGATCCCCTTGTAAGATATTAATTGGGCTGCTAAGAACTCTTGTGTAGTACCAACTTGAACCTTTTCAGGGGCTATAATGAGTCCCCATAATTTGAGTTGTTCTATTAATTCAGAGTAAATATTCTTTAAAATATCTTCCTCAGAGTGGCATAATAATATATTTGGAGTATTAAAATAGGGGTATTCCAAGGAGAAGTTGAAGGTCTAATATCATTTGCTTCTAATTGTTGTTGTACCAGTTCTTGGGCCGCTTTAAGTTTTTCTAATGTCAGGGGCCACTGAGAGACCCACACTGATGCATTGGATTTCCAAGTTATTTTACATACTTTTGTTCAGTGACCCCAAGGAAAAACCCAAGCCTTGGGAACCTTGATTGCCCTTAACACTAATTGACTGGGTATTTCCCTGGCCATAGCGGCCTATCCCCTTGTCCCCTTTATGACCTTGTTTTACCATTAGATTTTGAGCCTTTTGGCTATAATGGCCTTCTGTAGTGAGTACTAAATCCATTTGCATGAGAATATCTCTGCCCCATAAATTAACAGGTAAATGGTCTAAGACATAAGGTTGAAATGTTCCCTGTTGGCCCTCATCGTTTTTTCCATATCAATACAGAACTACTCCTTTGTGGGCTAGTAGCTACACCCAATCCCCTCAGGGTTTGTTCTGCTACTTGTAGAGGTCATTCTTTTGGTCAATATTTTAGGGTAATAATGCTAGTATCAGCTCCTGTATGTAGGATCCCAAAAATTCTCTATTTTTAATCTTTATTTTAAGCATTGGCCTATTTTTTAAGTCCATGGTAAGACAGGCAAAATCAACCCCAGAAGATCCCAAACCTGCAGTTCCCCTGGTTGCTGTGGTTGATGGAAAATTATTATGAAGGCTGGAAATAATCAAAAGCTGAGCTATGCGGTCCCCAGGTGATATGGAGATAATTCCTTGAGGAGAATGTGCAAGAACCTTAATTTCTCCTGTAAAATCAGAGTCAATAACTCCAGGGATAACTAAGTCCCCTGAGTGCACTAGAGCTCCTACCTAATAAAATTCCAACAGTATCAGGAGGTAAGGGACCTTTTAGGTCTGTAGGGCAAATCCTTTAAGGGACTTTCCATGTGCATTCGTGACATTTCAGTGCCCATTAGCTACCGCTAAACAAACCAAAAGGCAGACCACTTTAACTAATAAAACAAAAGCGAAAGCACACACAAACACTTTGTCTCCGTCGCTTATCCTGCAACCTTTAACCTGGCCAGACTCTACTTTACTTGCCCTGTATTTACCTGATCAGTTCCTTCTTTGTAACTCGAGTTCCCGGGTTTCGGCACCACTTATGATCGCCCACGACCCACGGGGACAATCACAATGCATACGCTCTTCTTGATCACAGGAACCAAAAGGCATTTATTCCGCAAGTCTCAGACTTATATTGAGAACATCAATCTATCAGAGAGTAGACTACCAGGAAAGTCAGCCTATCAAGAAACAGTCTCCAGGCAGATACCAGGATTGCCTCATGTACAACAGTCAACCAGAGTTACTTCCTGAAACTTGTATATGAGTACAGCTATGTCTAGCAAGCTGCCAGATGCTATCTTAGAGATCAGGCCACGGTGCGGCTCTGGGGCCCTCAGAGCCCGCCCCTGACAGAGAATGTTAGAAAATGTTTACGTGGATATTATTTGAATTGATTTTTTCAAATAATTGTGAAACTATTCTTTCAAAATGACATGAGTAAAAACAACTATTTGTATGAGAGCAGTACTAAAACAAGGAGAAAGTGGGATATACAGAGTAGAAAGGCATTACTATGAGATTGTGAACTTGAGTCTGTGCCCTGTGATTGAAAATTTTCTGGCCAATTTCCCATACACATCTAATACTGTCAACTATCTCATTAAGTTTACCCTGTGTTCATAGGGAGATATCTGTGCTGAGAAAATTTGCCCTCTTCTTGAAAGTACCTTGCCTCAATGTCCCTGCCTAGAGGTTTCAGTGTTATCTCCTCTTCCCTGAATTCCTGTTCTATATGGGAAAGAAAATTGAAATCAGCATGTGTTGGACTAACACCTTCTGCTGAGACTCACATCCCACATTTAAAGCTGCCTAACCATGTCCATTCATAAGAATTTGCTTACAAGCAGAGGATACAGAGGATACACACATTGTTGCTTAGGAAATGTCTCCTGCTCCCTGAGTCCAGGCTGCAGTCCTGACACATGAATCAGTAGTAACCTGTTGAAACTTCTTGAACAATGAGAAGTAAATACCAAAAATAAAATCAAGAAATACAAGTTAATACAAGACAATATCTGGGATCTGTGACAACAAATACATATTTGATTCATCAATATTCTTATTCAGTCATTGTTACCAGCCATGGGTAATAGTCTCACCATCATTTAGTCATTTATAAAGGTAAATTTCACATTTGAATTTCTAAAGTAAATGTAAAACATGGTATAATAATAGTTTTGTGATTGGATATTATGGGAATTGGATATTTTCATCTGATATTTATAGAAGTATACAGAACTATGAAAGTTTATCCATAATTTAAAGATGATGTACACTCATAAAATCATTGATTATTTTGGGCTCAAATTTTCTCCTAGTGTTTAACATGATTTCCAAAGCTTATGTGCCTCTTTGGGCTCCCTGGGCATCCTTTGCCTGCTGCAAATGCACCCACCACTGTCTAATTAACTTCTGTTCTCCTTGTTTCCCAACTGAGTTCACCTGAGCTGCCCTAAACCAGCTGCTCACCCAAATTTTTTTGAGGCTGGAGACTAGGCTTTAGGGCTCCAATGAGGTCCAGACTGCTGGCTCCAACCATTTGCTGGACTGCACTGAGCAACACTTGATTCCACAGGACTCCATCACTTCAGGTCCACTCAATTTTATAGGCTACTCCCAAAAGTTGGGTTCCACTTGGCTGTAGTTTGCAGAACCATACCCACTTCATATCCTTCCTTCACTGCATTATGAACACTTGGCTCCTCCTCTTCTGACTTATTTAATGTACTGGAGTCTCATGTTTCCCTTCTAGCCCTGGAAACTTCTGATGTCTGGCTTGACCCACTTCCACCCATATCTAATAGCATCCTAAATGGCTCTGCTCTTCTTTATCCACCAGGCTCTTCAGTCAATCTCACTTGTACACCTATTTCTTCCCAACTGGCTGCTCAAAAACTCCTGTAGAACTCCATCTGAATGGAATGGAAGGTGTCTTGCAGAGTTGCCCATTGGTCTCATACACTGATAAGTTCGAGGGTCAAATTAACTTGGGATCTGGTCTTATTGGCAACCCATATCACCAATGAATGATCTTGAATCAGTTTGCTCATCTGAGTCAGTCTCACCATTTAAACAGTACAGCTGATGATAATACTTTATTAGCATAAAGGTGAGCACAATTTGATTGCTATCTGTGTGTCAGGCAGAGAATGACAGTAGAGGAGATACAGGTGAGCAAATAATGAGGTCCCTGCCCTGCTTGTGGAGTAGTCTATACTGTATTAAAAGTGTGTGTGTTTGCACAGGACCTGCCCTTTGCTTTTCTGTAGCCCTGTGGCATTCAGCTTCTTTCTTAGCTTTCCAGCACAGGATGGGCATGGCTTCTTGGCAAAAAGTATCATCTGTATTGCCTAACCAGCTAGTCCAGGGCTTCTCAGAATGAGGCATGATGTGTTTCTGACCATGGCCTTCTTTCTCAAAGTTGGGTCTCAGAAATAGAGACTCTAAAACAACCTCTGTGTAACTACTGTTTATTCTGTAAGACTGATTCAATTCAGGGGAGACAGGACAGCAGTCGTGGATATACACTACAATTTGCAGAAACAAATATGGGTGTTTTAAACAAAAACAATATGTTATAGGACAGTGGAGGGATAACAGAAAACTGAGGATAAATTTCAAGAAAGGAGGTGCTTGGCTGTGCCAGGTGATCTCAAAATCCCAAACACCTGCATCAATCTCCAAAGATGCTGCTGGTTCATGACAAAACTCTGAGTGTTTCTGCTGTCCTTTTTTCAGTGCTCAGGTTCTAAATTTCCATAGAAATTACCTGATGGACTGGGTGTAAGTATTGGGAAATTCTTCCCATTCAACTAGGAATTGAAGGATGAGTAGAAGTTTTCTAAATGGCAAAGGAAAGGACATTCTGGGTAAGAACAATATGTAAGTCTCTACAAAGAAAATGGAGGCCTCTCAGAATCTCAGTCACACTATGCCAGGTGCTTTCTTTGTAATGTCACTCAATACTCAAATCCCTTCAAAAACAGTGCTAATATTTTGGAAAAGAAATTGAATTGTTTTCTAAAAGTTCCAAAGGCTCTTAAAAAGAATTCAATGTATATAACAGAATACTGGAAAACTGGTCAGGGAATGGGAACCACAAAAAAACCAGTACCCCAGGTGCCAGATTAAAGATGATGTCATTACAGTTGACTTTCAATTCAGATAGATGGGAGGAATGGAAAAGGGAGGGGGGCAGAAACAATCTTTGATTAAAATGAGATAGCATGTGTATGATAATTTTTACTTATTGTTTTAGTTTTTGAAGATTCTTTATTTTATATTTTATATTTGGTGCTGAGAATCAAACCCAGTACCAAACACATGCTAGGTAGGCATGCTACAACTAAGCCACAACCACATAACTATGGTAATTTTTAAATAGAGTGATTTCACAAATTCAGATGAAAGAGAAATAGTTGCTAACGTGATATAATTCTTTTGTGACCAAAACTACTATATGTTACAGGATCACCTCAATGGTGTCATTAAATTTTTGATAAAAAAGTACACTTTAATAAGAGAATTTTCAATAAGACTGGCTCAATGTTGCAATCTTCCTGCCTTTTTATTGTTTTAGGTGCTGGGGATGGAATCCAGAGTCACACAAATGATAAGCACTTGTTCTGTCACTGAGTCACACATCCAGTCCCAAACCTGTCATTCTGAAGTACTAGCAACAGATAATTTTTTTTTAATGTAAGGGCTCCATGGACCAATTGAGTGTGTTCTGGAGTTAGGCCAGAGCAACCAGCTCTGCTGAGGTGTCTGTGCAGATGAAATGCTACAGGGTTTCAGGGATAATGGTTGGATTGGAAGCAAGCAAGTATAGACCCAGGATTCTGATCTGAGTGAAACCTGATGGGTTGTTTTGGGAGGTCAGGCAGTAATGGTCAGATTGAGACAATGTTCTGTCATGTGTGAAAAGGAAGAGTGCATTTGGGAGCTTAAGCACTGAGTCACATCCCACTCCCATTTATTATCATGAGGAAGGGTCCTGCTACATTTTTCAAGACCTTGCTAAGTTACTGAGGATGATTTTGAACTACCAATAATCCTGCTTCAGCCTCCCAAACCATTATAATTGCAAGCATGCACCAGTGTGCCAAGTCTAAAGCAAATTTTAAAGTTGTTTTTCCATGCAAATGTGGATTTACTTAAACTTACACTACAAAAATATACATATAATATTATGACTAATGTGAAAGAAATTTAAAAGAATGGGCATATGCCATTTATATGTACAGAAATACCACAAAATAAGAGAACTGTATTTTAGTGATCAATTGTGACTGATAAAAGCTTGGACACTTATGGACATTTGATTTATATATTTCCTCTTATATCTTTTGTCTGGACTTATTATTGGAGACAGCCCCAATACACAGAATGAGTGAATGGAGAAAATTGAGTCAGGTTATATGTACACCTCAGACCATAAAGACAATGTAGACCAAATAGGACAAAGGTCATAGAGGCTAAGGATGTCAATCAGGCAACTCAAAACATAGAGATTTTGCAGGAAATAGAGGCTTCCAATGTCATAGATTATATTCAGGCCACAGAAACTATGCACACCATGAAGGCTGTTCAAGTTATAAGGGGATATGCAGATGTGTCATAAAGGGTACTTAGGCCATGAAAACTACTCAGGCCAGTAAGGCTACACAGATCATAGATGTTAAGTAGGTCACAGAAGTAGTTAGCTCTTTTTTGTTATTAACACCATAAAGGCTACTTAAGTTATAGAGTGGATTCAGTTCACAGAGACTATTCAGGTCACCAATAATATTCATACTATAGAGGCAACAAAAGTCATAGATGTTGTGCAGGTAGCAAAATCTATGCACATAATAGAGGCTAATGGATCCATGGAGGATTCTCTGGGAATTTGGTAAGACATAAATTCTCCATGCTTATGAACATTAAAGAATGTGCCCAGGGGATATATGTAAAGAAATTTATAGAGACAACATAGGCAATACTGCCAACACAGGGCATAGAAATTAAACAAAACATAGAGGGTATGAAACATATTGAGTGCATAGATAATATGGGTTATGCTATTGGTGCAGTCTACTGAGTACATAGAGACTACTCAAGTCATAGGGAGTATGTAGGAAGTAAAGGTTATGCATATCATAAATACTTTGAAATTCATATATGATGCTCAGGCCAGAGAAGCTAAGAACATCATGGAGACTGTAAATTTTTTACGCTAGCTAACTCATAGAAATTTCTCAAGTAAAGGAGGCAATGTAGGCCATAGAGATGTCAAAGGCCACAGAGGGTACACTATCCATGAAGGGAACCAGATTCTAGAATCTACCAAGATCATAGAACCTATGCAGGTTTTATATGATGCTCAGATTATATAAGTCAATCAAGTCATAAAATTTACACAGACAATTTAGTCTATATGGGTCATAGAGGCTACACAGAATATGGAGGATAAGCAGGTCATAATGGCTACTGAAAATATACAGATTAATTGTGTAATTTAAGCTATGTGGACATTGAGACTACACAGGACATAGAGGATACATGGGTCACAGAATATATGTAGGATGCATGTAAATACCATTCAGGCTACTGAGGCTTTGTAGGCCATAGAGGCTACACAGACCTTAGTGGCTATGCAGGATATAACAGTTTAAAAAAAATCACAGAGTGTAATATATTTAAGGAGAATTCTTTGGAAATAGTAACTTTGCAGAATACATGGGATAATAAGTTTGTAGAAGATATACATGTTATAGTATAGATGCACATTATGAGTGCTTCTCAGACCATAGAAACTAGGCAGATAATAGGAGCTGTACTGGTCATTCATGCTACCCAAGTCATAGAAGTTCCACAGGTCATAGTGACCATGCAGGTCCTAAAGGCTATTCAGGATGTAGAGCTTATTCATGTCATAGAGTTCAGGCCATGAATGAGTTCAAAGATGCTATAGATATTATCAAAGAATCTCAAGCTCTAGATACAATATAGGTCAAAGAGAATACTCAGGTCATAGAGACTACATAGGCCATAATGGCTTTATAGGCAATAGAGGTTATGGTGTTCCAAAAGGCTACATTTCTTAATACTGCTCTTATTATAGAAGGTATTGAGTCAATTGAGGTTACTCATGCCATAGGATATAGGGAGATCATAGTAGCTTCTCAAATGAAAGGCTAAATATTCATAGAGGCTCCTGAGGTCAAAGAGACTATGAATGTTTTAGAGACTACTTGGGTCATTGAGCCCACACAGTTTACAGAGGTATGCAGAAGATAGACTACTCTGGTGATGGAATCTAGGTAGACTATCGAGAATACTCAGTTTATAGATTTTAAAGGATCATAGAAGTTACAAGATGTCAGGACAGGACACAGGACATTCACTTCATAGAGGATACTCATGCCATAGAGTTTTTACTGGTCATAGAGTATAAGCAAGTCATAAATCTATTAATGTCCCTTAGGCTACTCAGGCTGTAAAGGTTTCACTGGTCATGGAGTCTCTGCAGTTATTAGAGGCTAATGAAGACAACCAAACTATTCATGCCATAGTGGTTACTCTGAAAACAGTGGAGTCTAAAGTCATAGAGGATACTGAGGTCATTTAGGCTATTCATGCTATGTAGTGACACAGGTCATATAGGATTCTCAGGCCAAAGAATTGAAGGACATCTCTGAGGCTACACAGGTAACAGAGACTATGAAAGTAACTGAGGTTTTATTGGTTATAGACACTACTCAGTAACTACAGTCTAAAAAAGTCCTAGAAGTTACTCAGGATATAGAAATTACACAGGACATCGAGGATACTCAGGTCATGTAGGCTATTCAGGTCCTAAGAGATGCTCAGGTCATAGAAGCTGCACAGGTCATATCAGCTATGCTGGTCAGAGAGGTTATGGTAGTTCTACTGATACTGAGATCCACAGGGGTTCTCAAGTCAGGGAAGATGTGGCAGCTACACTAGTAAGGTCATACAAGGTATGCAAAAATTTTCACCTTTTAAAATAGATGCTATAAAAACCATAGAATTTTCTTAGGTTAAAGTAGTTCCAAAGATTACAGAAGCTACACAGATCTTAGAAAAATAGTCTCCAGTCTTAAGAGACTACAAGGGAATAGGATATTCATTCCATAGAGGGTACACATACATAAAACCAATGTAGGAAATAAAGGCTAGTGGGTCATACAGGTTATGCTACCTATTGGGACTCTGCATATTTTACAAGTTACTCAGAAAAAGAAACTTTGTAAGTCACAGAGCCTACACAGGTCATAGAATATAACTAAGTCATAGAAGTTAAACAGGCCATAGAAACAACCTAGATCATAGAAGTTATACAGGTCATAAAATCAATGAAGGTAATGTGACTACTAAGTTAATTTAGGTTAATAAATCCATATAGGCTAGAGAGATTATTTAGGCTACTCTATTTATAAAGGATATACAAGTCATGGAGGTTTCTAAGGTGATATTGGTTTCAAAGATCATAGAAAATACACAGTGAATAAATTCTCAGACAATAGTATCCACAAAGGTTACAATCTCTGTAGAGGTCATATAAAAACTGAAGCCTCAGTACCCCTCCCAAACTTCTCCATCCCTTCCCAATCCACTAGACCTGTTGGGGAGTAGTTACTTGCAGCAGGACAGAAGTGGGGAAAGTGGCCATTATGTCTTGCATGGACAAAAGAGGACAGTTCCACAAAGCAGGCCTGGAGGATTCTGTGGAGTATCAATCTTCAGTGGAATTCCTCCTCTTGGACAGAGTTGTTTAGATCAAGGACATTGGGGCCAGAAAACCAACACTCCCTGGCTCCTCTGCTCCTGGGCAACAACATTCATATCACATTACTTGAAAAGCACAGGCCCCTTGGACTCACTCCCTTCATTTTCCCACTTACAATCACAGGTGAGCCTGCACTTGTTTTGAAACTTGATCTGAAACAGCTAGGACCAAAAGTCTCTGTATTTTCCATGGTAATTGTGATGTCATCATACAGTCATTCCATACTCTATGATATCATGAAGTATCTGAAGCACAGCCAGGTTTTCTGGGAAGCCACTCATGGAAACCCTTGTTTCCCAAGGCCCCCAAATAACACTTGGGGAGAGAAACAAAGTGCATTCTTCTACTGGAGCCTGGAAATTATGTGCCCTTCAACCCCTACTTATGGGATGCCAGTCCCTTCTACTTTGAATATTGTACCACTTGCTACTTTTGCTCTACCTTCACAGGAGCACATGTGACCAGGATAGACATTTCTCCAAAAATAAATAAATAAATAAATAACACCAGAATACAAAGAATTTGAATGGAAATAAATAAATGAGAGTTCAATGGGCATGGTTTTCTGCAACAAATCACAATTTAATGAATCACAAGTGGAATTGCTACAAATAAAATTGCTAAAAAATTTGAAAATTGAATGAGGTTTTTCTATTTTCTTTTTTTCTTTTTTTATGCCAGTAAATATTTACTGGCATCACTGACCTGTGAGTCATCACCTCTTCCCTTAGATAGACTATTTATATTTACAGACAGTATATGGCTAAGTTTCTTATGCATTCTCTAAGGCTTTGTCTTTGAGAACCACATCCCTCATCCTCCCCTATACCTGAAAGAGCTGGCAAGATTCAGCATCTCTTATGGGCTGTGAATTTTGCCTAGAATTCTGCTGTTTAGAATGCTTCAAAGGAAAAAGCAAGGGAAATAGAAAGAATAAGAAATGAATAAATAACTGTGATTGTAATGACTTGGGGTTCAGGTGTAAATAATCACAAAAATCTCTTTTATACTAACAAAATGATGACATAATGTTTCCCACATATGCCTGCTTCTCTTCATTCCCCAGGCCACCAGTGATCACTAAGATAATTGTCTGCCCAGTGTTCAGCTAGAGTTTATTTCCTTCTTAAATTGGTTTAAATATTTCTGTTATGATATGCCCTGGACTATGGATCTTGATGTACAACTAAGATTTCTGGCAGGATTGTTCTCAAAATTGTAATTAAAAATTCATGTGAAATTGTTTATGTATGACTTGGGATTGTTTTCCTGCAAATCATTTTACAGAGTCAGACTGAAACAGAATCGAGTCACGCAATATTACAGAGCATTTGCCCATAATGCCAAATCTCCGATTTCAAAACATTTTCTCCTCTGTTAAATCAGGTGAATAGAACACTGTTGGAAAAGAACCAGTTTTAAGTAGCTCATTCCAAAGTTAGATTTCAGGATGGAGTTGTGGTGGCAGTCAGCAGTGTTTCCAGAGTGATCTGGATTTCCTAAGGGTAGGTACACCTGTTGATGAGACAATTCTCAGGAACTGAAAAGTTATATCATCCTCATAAATATGCTTATGTGGTATATAATCAGCAAATTCATGAAGAAAAAAATGTTCAACAGGTTTTAATGGCATGAATTTCAAAAGGTCAACTGCAGTAATCTTTTGGAGCTGGTAGCCTACTTTGGCACACAAGCATCCTCCATGCAAATGAATTGGACTTCTAAAGCTGGGGCTTTTCCATGTCAAACTCAATGTCAACTGGAGAACCAACAGTTTGAAGACAAAAAAATAACAGATCTTGGTTTCCCTTTTTCTCAGTCTGTAGTTCTTTGCATTGGGATAGATATTATATCATTATATAATTGCATAATTTGGGACTGAAAACATATCGTAGCTTCTGCTGATATCAATCATGAGGCACAGGGGATATATAAAACCTGGTTTCCCTGTATCAATTGACATATAGTCTCAATACTATTGGAAAATTTTTATAGAAATTGATAATTTTGATGAATGTTCTTATGATATGCTGTGTAGAACTGGGTGACGGATGTCGTATTCTCATTTTACCATGGTTGTGGAAATAATTTTATTTTGCTTTGTAGAGTAAGGCATGACACAAGAACTCCTATTTGAAAGAACTGATAAGAAAAAAATGAAATCACAGACATTAAGTATTTGGCATGTTTGCGGTTGATATAAGCAATTACAAGAAAAGAAGGATTTTGAACTTTGGAAATGCTTTATTAACTGATTTTTTCTGTTCAGTATATCCTATCACAAATTTTGGTGTTCTTTAAAATTTTCTGTTTATGAAATTCAGGTTTCTCGTGTATTCTGTACTCATTTTGGTATTTTAGCAGAGATGCTTTTGATTAAGTTTCTTATGATGTGGTGCACTCTTTATTTGAGAAACATTTCATTGCTGCATTTCCATATTTGTACTTGTTTAAATTTTATTGCTTGTGTGTAGATACTCTGGTGTAAGGAAATTTTTCTTCATAAGTCATGTGCCAGAAAATCCAATCTGCAAATGTGTAATCATTCCTCATTTGCAAGCAAAAAGAAAGAAGCAGAAAATTGCAAAGGCATTGATGTTCTTTGCAAGATGAACTATTGTCAGTAATTATAGTTGCTTACAAATGACAACCCAATACCTCTTACTGTATTTGAATGTATGATGAAGCTGAAGAAATGTCCTGGAATTTTGTGGGAGACCATGAAGGATGGAAATTTCTTTTAGTTTCCTGTCACTGATGATGGTTTTCATCCCCAACACCCTTCTGCATTGAGTGCCCCCAAAATGTCCTTAACCTTCTCTTTCTGAATTTTCAGCTTTGAATCGGTGTACCATTCCTCTCTTCCAATTTGGTGCATGTTGAAAAATGGTATTATGCCATGGTAAACTTTGCTCTTCCTGCCACCAGCAGGCACTTTTTCAACCAGCAATTTGACTTAACTGGAGCATCATTGTGCCAGTGTCTGTTGCACTGTCAGTGTGTCCTACAGGGGCCGGTAAAAGCAACCTTGCCATTATCAGAGTGGACTTTTTGCCAGACATGCAATAGTCAGGTCAAGAGATTGAACCCTTATGTGAAGACAGTATGGCCAGATATTTCTGCACCTAAAAGTGGGTTTAAGGACCTCAGGGAAACTCATACCAAGAGAATTTCTGAGTGCAGCCTAATTGTAAGTCATCATCAATAGAAGGTGGTGCCTGGCAGATGGAATGAGCACAGAACATCTCTCCTAGCTTGCTACCTCTTTCCTGGGATCCATCCTACATGCTGAGTAATTTACTCCCTCCTCTCTTCATTGGAAATCACAGCATCCATCCACCTCCACTTAACAATCGAAATTCTCAGGTTCCAGTTGTCTCTTCATTGAGCATTCCAGGAAAGGTGATGGGTCCCACCAGAGTTGGTGTGATGTTTTCTAATTCAATCAATACCTAACACAACAAACTGCACTGAATTCTGCTGTATCCTGAGTTGTGAAGAGCTAACAGCCTGTGTGGGTCATAGAGCCATAGGTTAGGAAACATAGCAAAATCTCAGATGAGCCCAGACCCAGATGAGTTGGTTAGGAGGGCAATGCTTCAGGAAAATGTGATAAGCTCAGTGACCCAGATGCCCTCTCACACCCCTCTGTCACTCCCCGATTATCTAGACATGTCGGGGGAATAATTGCTTGGAGCAAGATTCTAGTTGCTAGGAGACCATGATGCCTGGTGTGGCAGGTGAGGACTTCGCCACCTAGCTGGCCTGGAGAAAACTGGGCTGTTGTTCTTCAGCCAGGTCCCTTCAACTGAATGGAGCTGGTGAGATCAAAGGCCTGAGTTTCCCTGCCCTAACACTCCCTGACTACTCTGCTACTGGGAGATGATGTTAGAATCTCATTTATTGAAGAGAACAGACCCCTGGGGCTCGCTACTTTCATCTTTCCTATTACAATCACAGCTTATTGGAGGCTTGATTAGAATCATGATATGAACTGGCCAGGACCAGATGACTTTCTGGTTGCCATGGCAACTGTGATGCCATCATATTCTCATTCCACCTTTCTGTGACATCAGGATGTGTCTGCAGTGCAGCCAGTACTCAGGGAATTCAATCATGAAAACCCATTTGGCCCTAGGATCAGACACAACCCTGGGGAGAGAAGCAAAGTGCATTCCTTACTGGAGCCTGAGATCTCTGGGCCTTTCAAACCCAACACGTCTGATGCCAACCCCTTCCACACTGAATATTGTAGCTCTTCTCTCTTTTGATTGTGGAACACTGGAAACCAAGTTAGGCAATTTTTTTTTTTGATTAGGATCATACCAGCCTAGAAAAAATTTGAATGGTTATAAATAAATGAGAGTTCAATGGATATGATGTTCTGCAACTAATTTTTCTTGAGAGGAATTGCTGCAAGCATGACTACTGGAAGTTTGAAATTTGGATGAGTTTTTCTTACTTTCTTAAATTTTTCTGCCAGCAAATATTGTGCCTGAGATCACTGACCTGTAAGTCATCACCATTCCCATTTGCCTATTTATATTTACAGACAGTTTTTGACTAAGTTGCTTAGGCATTCCCTAATGTAGGAAAACAGGCTTTGTGCTTGAGAACCACCTTACTCAGGTGAGAAACCCATATCTGAGAAACTTGGCAATATTCGGCACCTCCACTGGTCTATGCATTTTGCCCAGATATCTGCTAGTTAGAACATTTCAACAAAAAGACCAGAGGAAATAGAACAATTCAGAAAGAAATAAATAGACTGATTGCAATGGTTTGGAGTTCATGTTTAAATAATCCCAACAATCACTTTTATACTAATGATATGAGCACATAATATTTCCCACATGTGCCTGCATCTCCTTCAGTCCCAAGCCACCATGGAACACTGGGATAATTGTCTGTTCAGTGTTCAGCTACAACCTTTTATAACTTTATATATGGTTAAATCATTCTGTCATGATACCCCTGAACTGGGTCTTGATATGCAACACAATATTCTACAGAATTGTTCTCAAAAGTACAATTAAAAATACTTTCAAAATTGTTTGGCTTTGTCTTGGGATGGTTTCCTGAAAACTATTTCAGAGAGTCAGACTGGAACATAATCCATTCTCCTAATTTACAGAGATTGCAGATAATGACAAGCCTCCAGTTTCTCAACATTGAATCTTCTGTTAAATCAAGTGAATGGTACACGGTTTAAAAAGTACCAGTTTAAAGTGGAAGCTCATTCCTAGGACAGATTTTAGGATGGAGATGCAATGGTAGTCAGAAGTGTTTTCCCAGTGGCCTGGATTTCCTAAGAGTAGGCATTCTTGCAAATGACACCACTCTCAGGAAGTGAAAGGTTTTATCATTCTTATGAACATGCTAATACATTATTTTTTCAGCAAGTTCTTGAAGAAGAAATTACTCACCACATTTTAATGACTTGAATTTCAACATGTGTACTTCAGTATTCTTCTTGAGGTAGTAGCCCACATTGGCACACATGCATTCTCATTTCAAACAAAGGAGACTTCTACAGATGAGAGGTTTCCATGTCATCATCAATGTGAACTGGAAAAACAAGAAGTGAATGCAGCATAAAACTGCTCTTTGTCCCCCACTTTCTCTTTCTGTTTTCTTATTCATTGGGATAAATATTATATTATCAAATACTTGCATTATCTGGGGCTGAATGTATATCTTCAGCTGTTATCATTCAGGAGGCACAGGGGTATATAAAATCTGGTTTCCCTGAATCATTTGAGGTTCTGTCTAAATAATAATGAAGCATTTTTATAGAAATGGTTAATTCTACTGGCTGTTCTTAAGATATACTGTGGAGAAGCGGGTGAAAGATGGGATGTTCTCATTTTTACTATGGTTGTGTGAATAATTTGGTTGTGCTTTCTAGGGTAACATGTGGCACAAGAACCCTTATGTCAAAGCACTGACATTGATACAGTAAAATCAGAGATATTAGCAATGTGACATGTTTATGGTGAACATAAGAAATGACAAGAAAAATAAAAGGACTGAATTTTGGAAGCAATTTATTTACATGCTTTTTCTGATCATTATGACCATTCAGAACTTTAGGTATTCATTAAAGTTTTCTGTTGATGAAATTCAGTTTACCCCTATATTTTGTCTTCATTTTCATATTTTAGCAGAAATGCATTTGTTTAAATTTCTGGTAATGTGGTGCTCTGTTATGCCACCTGCAATTCCCCTCAGTGCTTGACAAGGAGTCCACTGAGTAATAAAGATGTTTGTAAAGTCTCATCTATTAGGAATTTGGGTTGTGGGCTTTCCTTCCTTGCTTGCTTAATATGTGTAGGTTTATTATTAATATTTTATCTGTTTTCCCTGAAAACAGGGGTCTTAACAGAACCACAGTTAGAACATAAGAACCAGACTTCTAATGGAACAGTGATTTCAGATTTAGCCATTTGCTATGAAACTCTGAGTAACCAAGATTGCAATGAGAAAATAAAAAAACAGATTCTAACTGCTGATCCCCTGTTGACTACTCTCAGCTGACCTGAAACACATAGGCAAATAATCTGAACCACATCAGGAAGGATTAACAGGAACAGAAGAAATAAAGGGTTTCTCAATGTTAAGTTCACACAGTATAAGATGATATCATATATTTCTTAGCTTAAAATGTCTAGCATTTATGAACTACAGCAGTAGTCACATGACTGATGTTTATTCAACCCTACTGAACTTGCTGTAACCTTTATGATTATCTAATTCTTTAGTTATAGGTTTTCACAAGTAAACAATTACTAGAATAATTAGAATACTTCATTGTCTAGTCTAGTAATGATTAAACAAAATATTTTTGTTTCTCTCCTTTTGACCTTTTCCTGTTCTGAAAAAACATGTGTAACTGCCTACCTTTTAATGTATAAAAATCTTGCTAGGAAAAATAAAATTTAGAACTTAGCATTCATTCCTTTGGTTTGTGTTGCTATGTTCTCACTGCGCCAATGCCTACTCCATTACCTGAGATCACCTGCTAGGGCTAGATCCCAGAAGTGCATTCTTTATTTTGAGTGACATAGTTCTGTACTACTTTTGTAAAATTGAACTTGTTTAAATTTAAGTGCTTCAGTGTAGAAACTGTAGCATAAGGCAACCTTTCCTCACAAGTCATTTACTGGAAAAGCAAAATCAACATATACATAATCAGCTCTTCCTTGCAAGCAACAGGAAGGAACCAGAAGTTTGCAAGGGCATTGATGTCCTTTGAGAGCTGAAATGTTGTCAGAATTTAATGTTCTTTACATATCTCACAATTACTTCTTACTCCATTTGTAAATAGTATGAACCTGAAGAACATTTCTGTAATTTTTAGGGGAGATGATTAAGAATGACAGTTTCTTTAGTGTCTGTTCACTGATGATGGTTTTCATCTCCAACACCTTTCCATATTGAGTTCTGCAAAAATGTCCTTTACTCTTCCATTTTTGAATATTCACCTTTGAACCTGTGTAGCATTTCTCTCTTCCAGGCTGATGCATGTCCAAAATTTGTACTAAGTCATTTGAACTTATCCTCTTCCCACCATCATCAGGCACTTTTTTCATCCATCAATTTTACTTAATTGGACCATCGTTGTGTCACAGTCTGTGACACTGTCCTATAGTCTGTATCCTACTAGTGATAGTAAAAGTAAATTTGACATTGTCACAGAGGGCCTTTTATCAAACAAGCATTAGTCCTATCAAGTGGTTGCACCCTTATGTGAAGATAGATGACCTGATACTTGATCTGCATTTACTAGTGAGTTGAAGGGCCCCTGGGAAACTCTTGCTAAGAGAATTTCTGACTCAAGCCTAGTTGTAAGGCAGCAGCAAAGGAGGTGGTGCCTGGTGGGTGGAGTGATCACAGAACATCTCTCCTAGTTTGCTACACATTTCATGGCCTCCATCCCACATGCTTAGTGTTTCACTCATTTTTCCTTCTCACAGCATCCACACACATCCACTTAGAAATCAAACTACCCAGATTCCTTCTTTCTCCTCTTTGCACATTCCAGGAAAGGAGGGTTGTCCCCCAAAATTGGTGTGACATTTCCTAATTCTATCAGCAGCTAACACACTGAGATGCACTGAACACACCCTGCCCTGAGCCATTAGCAGTCATCATCTTTGTGGCTGGTACCACCTTAGGACAGTTTCCTGACACAAAATCCTGAATGATGCCAGACCTGGAGAAGTGGTTTCAGAAGGCTATGCCAGAGGAAACTGATAAACTCAGTGACCCACATGCCCTCCAGCACTCTTCCATCCCACACTGATCCACTAGACCTGTTGGGAAATTATTGATTGCAGCAGAATTATTAGAGAGGCCAGGTGGCAATTAGGCCTGGTTTGCCACCTGAGAACTGCACTCCATAGCTGGCCTGGAAGTAACTGTGGGCTGTTGTTCTTCAGCAGGTTCCCTTCTCTTGGATTGAGCTGGTTAGATCAAAGACCCTCGATACCATGTTTCCCACACTTGCTGGTTCCTTTGCTCCTGGGTGACAATGTTTGGATTGCATTTCTTTGAAAGAGGAGGCCTCTGAGGCTCTCTACCTTCATCTTCTCTCTTAAAATTTCAGCTGAGCTGATGCTTGTTTAGAATCTTGATCTGAAGCTACCAGGAACAGATCCCTCTCTGTTTGCCATGGCACCTGGGATGTCATTGCACACTCCTTCCACATTTATGTGACAATAGAAGTTTTCTGCAGTGCAGCCAGGGTCTCAGGGAACACACTCATGGAAACCTATGTTACCAGATGTCCATGCACAACACCAGGGGAGAGAAACAAATTATGTTCCCCTTAAGAAATTGGAACCTCTGCACCCTTCAAACCCAATATACCAGATGCCAACCCCTTCCACCTTGAATACTTTAGCTCTTGTGTCCTTTGGTCTTCCTTTCCAGGAGCACTGGTAACCAAGTTTGGAAATTCATCAAATTGGATCACACGTGGTTAGAAGGAATTTGAATGGAAATGAATGAAACTTCAATGGATATAATTTTCTTCAACTAATAAGACCAATCCATTTAAAAATTTGTACTTATTTAAATTTAAGTGCTGGGGTGCAGATTCTCTAGTTTAAGGAAACATTTCATCATAGGTCATGGGACAGAAAAGCAACATCTGCATATGTGTTATCAGCTGTCCCCTGCAAGCAACCAGAAAGAGCCAGGAATTTGCAAGGACATTGATGTCCTTTGCAATTTGAACTAGGGTCAGTAATCATTGTTGCTTACAAATGATCTCACAATTACTTCTTACTCTATTTGTAAGTACTATGAAGTGGAAGAAATGTTTTGGAATTCTTTGGGAGACCATTAACAAAGACAATATACTTCAGTGTGTCTTCACTGATGATTGTATCCATCTCCAACACCCTTATATAGAGTGCCCCAATGATGTCCTTTACTCTTCTTTTTTATAATACTCAGCTTTGAACATGTGTACCATTCCTCTCTTCCAGTCTGATGCATGTTCAAAGTTGGTATTATACCATTAAGCAATGTGCTCTTCCCACCATTCTCAGATACATTTTTCATCTATTAATTTCACTTATTTGAAGCATAATTGTGCCAGTTTCTGTGTCACTGTTCTGTAGTCTGAATCCTACAGGGGCTGGTAAAAGAATACTTGGCATTGTCACATTGGGCCTCTGGCCTGATATGCATTATACATGTCAAGAGGATGAACCCTTTGGTGAAGACAGATTGACCAGATATTTGTGACTCTGAAAGTGAGTTGAAGGGCCCCTGGGCAACTCATTAAAAGAGAATTTCTGAGTGAAGTCTAGTTGTAAGGAAGCAGCAATGAGGTGGGACCTGGAAGATGGAGTGAACACAGAACACTTCTCCTAGTTTGTGACCACTTTCCATGTCATACCACATACTGAGTGATGTCTCCCATCTCTCCTCCTTAGAAATCACAGCATCCACCCACCTCTACTTAGAACTCAAACTTTCTAGGGTCCAGCTCTCTACTTTTTGGTCATTCCTGGAAAGGAGTGGTGTCGCACCAGAATTGGTGTGCGTTTTCCCAATTCAATATTTACCAAACCCACAAACTTCACTGCATGCTTTCCTGTCCTGAGTTGTCAAGAGCCAGCATACTGTGTGACTGGGAATGCCATAGGTCAGATTCCTGACTGAAAAATTATGGATGAGCCCAGACCTAGAAGATTGGGTTTGGTGCACAATACCACAGCAAACTTTGATAAAGCTGGGTGACCCACATGCCCTCCCACACCACTCCATCCCTCCCAGTTCCACTAGACCTGTTGGGGAATTATTGCTTGCAGCAGGATTAGGGTGACCAGGCCACCATAAAATCTGGTGTGCCACTCAAAGACTGTGCCACCTAGCAGTCCTGGAGGATAATATGGACTGTTGTGTTTCATCAGGGTTGATTCTCTTGAATGGAGCTTATTTGATCCAAGGCCAAAAGGGCAGTACCCACAACACTCCCTGGCTACTCTGCTCCTGGTTAATGATGTTAGGATTGCATTTCTTGGAAAGAGCAGGTCCCTGGGTCTCACTCCCTTCATCTTTCCTCTTATAATTACACCTGAGCTGATGCTTGCTTAGAATATTTATTTGAAGTTGCAAGGTCCAGAAGCCACTCTGTTTGACATGGCAACTGTGATGTCATTGTTCTCTCATTGCACCTTTCTGTAACATCAGGAGGTATGTGCAGCACAGACAGGATCTTACAGAAGCCATACATGGAAACCCATGTTCTCCTAGGCCCAGATACAATCCCTGTGGAGATAAACAATTTGCAATCCCCTATTGGAGATGGAAACATCCATGGTCTTCAAACCTAACATTCTAGTTGCCAATCCCTTCCATTTTGAATATTATAGCTCTTCCATCTTTTTGTCTACCTTCCCAAAAGCACTGGAAACCAAGGTAGGCATTTCTTTGATAAGAATCACACCAGTCTAGAAAGAATTTGTTTGGATATAAATGAATGAGCGTTCAATGGATATGATCATCTGCAACTGATCACACTGTAATAATCCTTGTGAGGAATTGCTGCCAACATAATTATGGAAGTTTAAAAATTGGATGAGTTTGCTTACTTTTTCTTCTTTTTCTGCTTGAAAATATTGTGCCATGGGTCACCATAATGTCCATCTCCATTTCCCTTTGACTAATTATATTTTCAGATGACATCTGAATAAGTGGCTAAGGCATTGTCTAATGAAGAAAACCTGGTTTTCTCCTGGAGAAACACATTTCTCAACCTCCTCCATACCTGAGAAAATGGGTAACATCCAGTAACTTCAATAGGATGTGCATTTTGCCCAGATATATGTGGGACAGAATATTTCAAAGGAAAAGGCCAAGGTAAATAGAAAAAGTCAGAAAGGAATGAATAGGTTGTGTGTAATGTCTTGGGGATCAGGTGGAAATGATACCCAAAATACATTTTATACTAATGACATGAGCACATAATATTTTGCACATGTGCCTGTCTCTACTCCTACCCCAGGCAAATATGAATCACTGGGATAATTGTCTGCTCAGTGTTCAGCAACAAATGTTTTGTTCTTATATAGGGTTAAATCTTCTCTCAAGATACCCTCAAGACTGTGTCTTGAAATACAACTAAGGTTTCTTGCAGAATTGTTCTTGAAATTGCAATTAAAACTTTGTTTGAAATTGTTTGACTTTCCCTTGGGATGGTTTCCTGCAAATTATTTCAGAGAGTCAGACTGGAATAGGATACAGTCCCCTACTTTACTGAGCCTCTGCAGATATTACCAAGCCTCCAATTTTTCGACATTACCTCCTCTGTTAAATCAAGTGAATAGAACATTGTTGGAAAAGTACCAGTTTAAAATCCAAGCCCATTTCTATGACACATTTCAGGATGGAGCTCTGGTGGCATTCAGCATTGTTTCCCCAATGACCTGTATTTCCTAAGGTTTGGTATTCCTGCAGATGACACAACTATCAGGAACTGAAAGGTTAAAACATCCTCATCAACATTCTGATACATTATTTAATCAGCAAGTTTGAAGGAGAAATTGCTCATGACAATTTAATATTATGCAATTCAAAATGTCTAATGCACTAGTGTTCTTGAGGTAGTAGTCTACTTTGTCACAAACGCATCCTGCATTCAAATGAGGGAGACTTCCACAGCTGGGCATGTTTCAAGTCATCCTCAATGTCATCACAAAAACCAAGTGGTGAAGACATCATAGAACTGCTTTCAGTTCTCCACTTTCTCAGTCTGTTGCACTTTGCATTGTGATACTTAATGTATTATAAAAGAATTTTATGATTTGGTGTTGAATGCGTATCTTATCTTCTGCTGACATCATTCAGAAGTCACAGGGTTTATATAAAATCTGTATTCCCTGTGCCATTTGATGTAGAGTCTCAATACTAATGAAGCATTTTTATAGAAATTGTTAATTTTGATAGATTTGTCCTGAATATATGCTGTGCAAAACTTGGTGAATAATGTGTTCTCATCTTTACCATGTTTATGCAAGTAATTAGATTGTTCTTTGTCAGGTAATGAATGATGAGGACCCATAATTGAAATAAGTGACATTGAAAGAATGAAATCCCAACATATGATATGTGGCATAGTTGTGGTGGATATAAACAATTACATAAAAAAATAAAAGAATTTTAATTTTGGAAATGCTTCATTACCTGCTCTTCCAGCTCATTACATCCTATCAGGTATTAAAGAATACCTAATACTTTAGGTATTCTTTAAAATTTTCTGTTGATGAATTTCAGGTTTCCCTCTATTGTGTCTTTATTTTTGTAGTTTAGCAGAGATTCTCTTGTTTAAATTTCTGATGATGTGGTGCACCTTTATTTTGAGAGCCATAGATCAGTGCTGAATTTCCAAATTTGTATTTATTAAATGAGAGAGCTTCGTGCTGATTCTCTGGTGAAAGAAAATATTTCCTCATCTGTCATGTTCCTGAAAAGCAACATCTGCATATGCATCCTCAATTGTTTTCTAAAAGCAACAGAAAGGAGCCAGTAATTTGCAAGACCAATGGTGTTCAATTATTGTCAGTAATTATTGTTGCTTACAAATGATCTCATAATTACTTTTTATTGTACGTGTAAGTATTATGATGCTGAATAAGTGTCCTGGACTTTTGGGGTGACCACTAACAATGACAATTTCTTTTAGAGTCTCTGCTCTTATGATATTCATCTCCAATACCCTTCTGCACTAAGTGCACCAAAAATGTCCTTTACTCTTCATTTTCTGAATATTCACCTTTGCTCATGCTTACCATTCCATTCTTCCAGCTTGATGCATGT